>NC_054700.1:11272079-11444579 GCF_016097555.1 Gigantopelta aegis | reverse complement strand
CTATAAACCTTCACATCGATAGCGAAAACAAAAGTCGTAAAATAGGCCGGGTAACATCAAAGAAAGGGGTCAAACTAGTATTTTGCCCCAGAGTTGGTGCGATCAACAGGCAGATCATACTACAGGCAGGTGTCAGCTACACAAAAACACTAGTCCCATAAATTCCCCTTTCAGGTGACACCCGCTCCATCTACACCTGGACTAACACGTATACAATTTGTATGGAGTTGTCTTGACATTAGTGTCTCATACTCTGTTAGAGTCTCGAGTCTAGACTCTAAAAGTTTTATAAGCACCAGGCCTGAAGTCCAAAAGCAAGACTTGAGCAAAGTCTCCAAATTTCAATTACATGTTAGTCATTCATGTATGGGTCGAGCGTTGTAAACCCATAACGTCTCAGACGTTAAAGTTTTATAAGCACAAGGCCATATCTTAAAGGCATATTGTCACAGATCACTGACCTATTGCATGGCCTAACAAAGTATTATTTAAAAATATATATGTTTGATTTGTCCCTAAATGTACTTTATTCAACCATCTACGTAGCCACCATACTCCACGTATTAATGATATTTTGTAAAAATAATTGAATTATGGTAATGGTCCATAATTCAAAAACTAACATTGCTGAGAGGGTTGACATGGATTTAACTTCATCATGGTGTAGTTAAAGTGATGCAATAGCTAGATTTGGTCTGTATAAATTAATGTAATTTTGATTTATTATTAATTTTTTAGAGAAATAAGGTCCTTAAATCTGTGACAGTATGCCTTTAAAGGCCTTTCAGATTTTATATTTCAGACGATCTATCCGCTGACATAATGCTGCTGGTGTAAATAAGCCAAAACCCATTCACAATAATATCGCGGCTAAATGTCAGATCTACTGACGGAGACCGGCCTCGGTGGTGTCGTGGTTAGGCGATCGGTCTACAGTCTGGTAGGTACTGGGTTCGGATCCCAGTCGAAGCATGGGATTTTTAATCCAGATACCGACTCCAAAACCTGAGTGAGTGCTCCGCAAGGCTCAATGGGTAGGTGTAAACCACTTGCACCGACCAGTGATCCATAACTGGTTCAACAAAGGCCATGGTTTGTGCTATCCTGCCTATGGGAAGCGCAAATAAAAGATCCCTTGCTGCTTATTGGAAAGAGTAGCCCATGTAGTGGCGACAGCGGGTTTCCTCTCAAAATCTGTGTGGTCCTTAACCATATGTCTGACGCCATATAACCGTAAATAAAATGTGTTGAGTGCGTCGTTAAATAAAACATTTCTTTCTTTACTGACGACGATTATGTTAGTGACATTAAGATCTGGCTTCAAAAGTTAAACGTTTGCTTTGTTTAATGATACCACCATAGAGCACATCGATTTATTAATCATAAGAGATTGGGTTTCAAACATTTGGTAATTTTTGACATTATAGTCTTTGAGAAAGAAAAAAAAATCACATTTTTTCCATTAGTAGCAAGGGATCGTTTATATGCACCATCCCACAAACGGGATAGCACATACCACAGCTTTTGCTATACCAGTCGTGGTGCATTGACAGGACTGAGAAACAGACCAATGGGCCTCCCGATTGGGATCGATCCTAGATTAACCGCGCATCTTGAATGTCTTAGCACCGGGCTACGTCCCGCGCCAGAACAGTTTGCAATGAAGATGCTCCAAGACGCGTTTTTAGACCTAGGGCAGTTTAGTTTTGTGTATTGTGGATGATGATTTTAAATACCAACAAAAATAAAAAATAAATAAAAATTAGGGCACTTCAAACGAGAAGTGGGGAGGGTGGGTAGGTCACGGCGGCCCTGTAACCCCCTCTGGATCCGCTAGTGATCCTGCTGTCCATCCCATGCCCTGGAGACGAAATATAGTTGGCTCATATCAGGGCCCGTCAAAGGTACGGTAAACTGAACCGCAAGATACCATTACAGTCACACCGATTGTCACAGTGACCGCCAATTATATATATAATATTACAAACTGCCAGCAAAAAGTTGACCAACTTTCTGCTGTCACTGTTAAGACTGTTCACGGGTGCGTTCGGAGTTGTTACTAACAGGTGTGTGTGTGTGTGTGTGTGGGGGGGGGGGGGGGGTATGATTTTATAAAATTTAATATATATATATATATATATTTTTTTTTTTTTTTTTTAACGTTTGATTGGGGGGCCATGTATTTAATGTATAATATAGGTAAATGCATTGAAGTGCACAAAAAATAACAAAAGTCAAAGATCAGACGGCTTTTCTGCAGAATTCTTCAAATATTTTTGGAAAGACAAAGGCTATTTTGTTCTCAGATCCCTTAATTATGCTTTTATTAATGGTGAATTATCTGTTACTCAGAAACTGGGAATAATAACTTGTATACCCAAAGGTGATAAACCGAAACGTTTTCTTAGGAACTGGCGACCGATGTCACTTCTAAATGTTGTCTATAAATTAGCATCTGCGTGTATATCCGAACGAATTAAAGAAGTACTTCATTTTCTTATTAATGAAGACCAAACTGGTTTCATGCCGAGTCGTTATATTGGTGACAATATAAGGATATTGTATGATATTTTGTATTATACTGAATCGCATAATATTCCAGGAATATTTCTACGAGTAGATTTCGAAAAAGCATTCGACTCCATTTGATGGTCATATATACATAAAACCCTTGACCTTTTCGGATTTGGAACAGATATTAAACGCTGGATTTCTGTCTTTTACCAAAATATAAAATCAAATGTTATAGTTAATGGAAATATGTCTTCATCATTTAATATATAGAGAGGCTGTAGGCAAGGTGATCCATTATCTCCTTATATATTTCTTCTCTGTGTAGAAATTCTTGCAGTACATAAAAATAAGAAAATTAAAGGCATCTCAATAAACAATAAAGAATACCTAATTTCACAGTATGCCGATGATACTGATTTTATACTTGACGGCAGTAGAACGTCTTTTGAAGAAGCAATAAATACCTTGAATATCTTTTCCGAATTATTAGGACTGAATATTAATTATGATAAATCAGAGGTAATTTGTAATGGCTCTCTTAGGAATAGTCCAATACCATATTTACAAAATCTTAATCTAAAATGGAATCCTCCTTCATTTAAAGCACTTGGAATTATTTTTAGTACCGATTTAAATGAAATGACCAAACTTAATTATAATTCTAAACTATTTGAAATTAAATAAATTATAAATACATGGATGAGAAGGTTGTTAACACCACTTGGAAGAATAGCTATGATAAAATCTCTGTTAATATCTAAGCTTAGTTATCTACTTCTAGCATTACCAAATCCATCGAAAACATTTCAGAAAAAATTGCACACGATATTATTTAAATTTGTATGGAATCAAAAGCCAAACAGGATAAAAAGAATAACTTTGTGTAAACCTGTTAATGATGGAGGTCTCGGAATGATAGATATATTTAACTATGCTAAAGCTTTAAAAATTACATAGCTACGAAAATTGGAAACCAAAGATCCAAAATGGAAAGCTATTCTTTTTGCATGTTTTCCACAACTCAGTAACATATCTCTATTTGGTAATGATTTCCACTAATTGTGCTTAAAACGTGTAAAAAAAAAAAAAAAAAAAAAAATCTATTTTGGAAAGACTGTATCATTGCATTCCATGACTTCTCGTTATTAATTAATGTTTCATCTTTTGAAGACTTTTTATCAGAGCCAATTTTTTATAATTCCAATATAAAAATTAACAGCAAATGTTTTTTAAAAAAAGAAATGGCTTGGGGAAAAGTGTATCTCAAATCTGTGATCTTGTTGATGAATACGGCAACTTTTTAACTTTAACCGCATTTAATAATTTATACAAATTAAATGCATCTTTTTTAGAGTATTAAGGAGTTATTAACTCACTTAAGGCTTACCTTAGGAAGACAAAACTGAATATAATAGAAACAAATATTCCTGTAGATGATTCTCCCGTTCAACGAAAACTTTGTTCTATCAGAAATGGCTCGAAGCCAGTACCCTAAAGTATTATATTATGTTGTTTTATTATTTTTATATACACAACCCATGTTTTACCCATGGCATGTGTTGTTCTAATTGTAAACAAGGGGCTGGCAGTAAAAAACCCAAAAAGGTAAATGTTGCCATTAAGAACGTATTCTGTGTGTCTTCCTTCACACCTTAGGTATTTTCCGCACGCCTGCACCGAACGCCTACAACACCGACAAGTGTCTTCCGCCGGGAGAGAAAAAAGCCCCGAAGTACACGATGCGGGCCCGCACGCGTTACCGGCAGACCGACCCGAACCCGGCCCCCAACAAGTACGACGCGCCCCGGGTGATGGGCCCGAACACCGCCTACACGAAGGCGGAACCCGCCTACACCATGAGGAAGAACCTGACGATAGGCAGCTTCTCCGAGGACCTGGGCAAGTCTCCGGGACCGAGCATGTACGACGCCACCAGCACCAACGTGTACCGCGACCGGCAGCCCATCTACTCACTGCGCCAGCTTACCAAGTTGCCGGGAGACGAGATGACGAAACCGGGACCGGCGGCGCATCGTCGCGAGGACGTCACTGTGAACATGCCGCGAGCGCCGGCGTTCCCCATGGGAGTCAGACACTCCGAGTACGAGACCACGATGTTCGTAGATCTAGATCCGGTCTATTCCTGTCAGAAGTAGCTGACCTGGCAAAAGAGAAGAAAAACGTTTCGTCGCAAAAATGCGATAATTTCTAAATTTGTAAAACTTGGTTTTACGGTGGGAAAACAAAACTCCCTTTAAATCGAACAGTAATATTTATGGAGCTATTTTCAAAGTAGGAATAGCTAGTATGGCTTTAAAAGATTATGGTAACATTTAAAATTTGAAGTTTGAAATTCAAATGCGATTAGAAAAAGAATGTTGGTTGCTAGTTTAGTAGTAAATGTCCCACTTCCCACTTTCCTTTCTCTCCTTTGAATTCCATCTCATTTCTTCTCGATCTGGCAGATCCTATTTTTCAACTTCGTTTGCTGTCCATCTCCACATCCTTGTCCTTGTCAATCTAACCGCGACAGGTGCTTGTCTCTTGTGGCTATTTGTGCCACACACCTGCCATTCCGCATCAGCTTTTAGCTGTAGCTTAGTCTGTCCACTTTGGGGGAGTGTTCAGTAGTTACTTCTGGCATTGTTAAGAGGCACTTGTAACCCCCTACTAGCTTCGTTAATGTATGTGACGCTAACAGTTATAACACATTTAGTATCCTATCCAATCAACTCATATCAACTGAAATCCAAACTATATTACAACTGTAATTATCATAAAATAAAACAAAATGTTAAAATAGTTTCTTCATTAATATCAATTTACAGAAAATGGGTATTTTTTTACTCTATACCATTTTAAGTTTAAATTTTATATTTAATACAACTTTGTTCACTATACTTTTATTTCATTATACCTGTAAGTCGGTGTGATATATTTATAATTTTGTGAATGCTTCTATAAAACTATATTCAGACAACATAGGTATAATATTATAGTTATAAATATATACTGTAGATATTAGTAGAATAAAACTAACTTGTATTTCACAATGTACGTATGGTTTTCATCAGTCAATAATAGAATTTATTACCCATATGGTTTACAATAAACGGTTACATAAATGTATTTATTTTTCCCACGCTAGTTTTATTGCCTGGGTCATAACAATACCTTGAAAACAGTTTGTTTTACACACCCGTTGGTGAGAACATAATTCGTTATTTTTTATAACACATACTTGTTAACACATATACGTGCGATAACATTTTACAGACATGCGACTGCCTGCACCTAGGTGATGACCAGAGGTCACCAATGTCATACCAGCCAATGGAAAAACGCGGTAGAAATCGATCACTAGATGTGACGTACAAGTTAACCTGAAATTGATTTGTCTGTGAAGCATAAGTTAACTTTAAACGCCAGGGCCGTACGTAGGTTTTAGTTGGAAAAGGCATTCAAATTAAACTTTTCTGAAGATATGTAAGAAATAGAATACTATATTCATGTCCGTTAAATACCATTTATCTTACAACTCGTTGTTTAAAAACGTACCAAACTCGCTTTCGCTCGTTGATTACGTTGTTAAACAACTCGTAAGATAAACGGTATCTAACGGCCGCTCATGTAGTATTCTCGATTTATTAAACACCAGTGAGATATAACGGAGTTTAATAACAAAATCGTACGTCACAAAGCTGGGATGTAAACGTTAACGCGATTGACCCACAGGATGATAGGCCTCAGATTACAGTTATCTTCCCATTTGGTTGTCGAAAATCCGGAAATTTGACCGCGCAAGTAGTCTGCTGTTTGACTGTGATTATTTCATGGCAGACAGCTATGAAGTGGCAACTGTTTGAATGAAGTGACAGGGGATAGCATGTAGTTTGTAAACATGTGTAACTTGTTGACATTGAAAGAAAGAAGTGTTTTATTTAACGACGCACTCAACACATTTTATTTACGGTTATATGGCGTCAGACATATGGTTAAGGATCACACACAGATTTTGAGAGGAACCCCGCTTTCGCCACTACATGGGCTACTCTTCCGATTGGCAGCAAGGGATCTTTTATTTGCGCTTCCCACAGGCAGGATAGCACAAACCATGGCCTTTGTTGAACCAGTTATGGATCACTGGTCGGTGCAAGTGGTTTACACCTACCCATTGAGCCTTGCGGAGCACTCACTCAGGGTTTGGAGTCGGTATCTGGATTAAAAATCCCATGCCTCGACTGGGATCCGAACCCAGTACCTACCAGCCTGTAGACCGATGGCCTGCCACGACGCCACCGAGGCCGGTTTGTTGACATTGAAGACTTGTTTGTGGTAATTCCGGCCCATGCAAAAGTAGTGCTTTTTGTGTAAAATGGGTGTACTCCGGCTTGGTTTAGAGGGTGTGTCTGTTTAAACCAATATGCTGGGAGAAAGAGCTGGACAACAGGGGTTGTCTTTTTCAGGGTATGTGTCCCCCATGCAGGCAAAGCTACATACAAAACTTCACGGGCCTGCTGATATTAATAAAAATGTTATAGCCACTAAGGCTATATAGAAACATATAGCGAAATTAATTGTGGTCTGAGGCCAGAATGGGGTCAACACAATGGTGACGTAAATTTCTTATTGAAAGCAGTGCTGAGTTCAGCTAGACAGAGCAGAAAAACGACCGGCAGGCTGATTTCTTCGCTTCGTGTTAAAAAGAATGACCACTTCGGAAACCAGTCAAAATAGTTTGCAAACGTTAGCGAAAAACGGCTGGCTGATTTTACTCTCAGTAATACGAAGTAGTTTTAAAACCGCTGTTGAATAAACTATTTGTGAAATTCAAATCTGGGTCACTAACCTCGATTGTAGGCGGCGCTTATGCCGACACTCGAACAGCAGCTGCTCTGAATGTATACCCCCCCCCCCCCCCACACACACACACTTTTTGATGAGTTCTAAGCAATAATAATTATAGGTAGGTAATAAATACAGATTATTATATGAGCTTGTGTGTCGTATATGTTTTTACGAAACAGTGTCGGGATTTTTGTATTGCCCGAGCGAGAGCGAGGGTAATACATGAATCCTGACACGAGTTTCGTAAAATCAGTACGACTCACACGCGAGTGTAATAATTTCTTAATTATCCATATTATTATTGCTGTTTTCTTTGTGAATATCAAGACCCAACTCAAAATGCTTCAGCCACAACTAGAGACGACGAAATGACGTCATATTTCAAATGCACAGTCTGAGCCAAAAAGTTGGCAAAGATTTCCGCTCTAATATCGAAACCCTAGTGGTATATGGGCACGTTAAACTAGTTATCATCATGATCATCTAATATCACAATAATCCTATGTTTGACGTGAAATACTTTTACATCGATCATTTTCGAGTTAATTGATTTTAAAAAATCCACATATTAATCACTAATACACACACTACAGAAAGAAACCCGACAGCACCCACATTCAACTAAGCTTCGGCAAACTCCAGCAGAATTCCAAGTTCGCCGACCTATATCGTGACGTTGCGTCACATGATCGCCCACTCAGCCATTCCGTCTACTAGGCGGAATCGCCCAGTGGGCGATCACGTGAACTACGTCACGAAATAGGTCACCGAGCTTTGTAATTCTTGCGACGGAGTGTCACGAAGCGTAGCTGAATGTGGGTGCTGTCGGATTTCTTTCTGTACTATGTGTATTAGTGATTAATATGTGGATTTTTTTTTAATCAGTTAACTCGAAAATTATCGATGTAAAGGTATTTGACGTCAAACAGGATTGTTGTGGTATTAGAGCGGAAATCTTTGCCAACTTTTTGGTTGTCGGGAATTACCAAAAAAATGCATAGCTTGGTCTCTGACTGTAATGAGAGCGTATTTATGTCCAAATGTCCGTCTAGCTCTCTTACAGTCAGAGTATTCGGGCTAGGACTGGAGAAGCAACATCATGTTCGGACGTCGCTTTCCAAAATTACGTCATTACACTTGTTATTACACGTGTGCTTCGTATGATTATTATTAACTCGATTATGTTGAACCATATGGATAATAAATAAAATACTACGCTCCTTTCCATTTTTATGAACGAGTAGGCCTACATTAGACCCGATGCCCCTATACGTCACCACAAGAAACTACAGCGCATGTTCGTTTTGCATAGGAGCTTCGGGTTTCTTCGTGTAGCATTGATACTGGTTAACATGTAAGTTTAATGTCATGACTGGACTCGAGAATAATTAAACTAAAGTTCTGTGGCATCAGATTTAGGAAAACGTGTGTATTTTAGACATTAGCTTGTAACCATTTGGTTGTCGACGATAGCCAAAGCATAGTTTTCTCTAGCCTTATCCCACATATCAATATCAATAATGACATTGGTAATTCTGAGTCGTAGAAAGGGAACCCGCTACAATTTCCCATTAGTAGCAATGGATATTTTATATGCATCATCCCACAGAAGGATAAGACATACCACGGTGTTTGATGTACCAGTTGTAAAGCACTTAATGGAACGAGAAATGGCCCAATGGGCCCACCGACAGGGATCGATCCTAGACCGACCTCATTAAATGTGTACCGGTGAGGTACACGATACGCCGGTCAAAAATAACCTATTATAGTACGCAATACACCGCCACCCTTCAAAGTTGCATTTGCATTTGAGGAAGAAACTGCCCGCTCTAGGATTTTCTTTATTGTGCAGTAAGGCGTAAAAAGCAGGTCACGATGACCTAGTTGTGGTATGCCAACCCAAGTTGTACTTGCACCTAAGGCTCGATGATCCTATATAAATTGATAAGAAAAAGTTTGTTTTGTTTAACGAATCTACTCGAGCACATGGATTTATGAATCATCGACTACTGGATGTAAAATATTTAGTAAATCTGACAGTCATTGAGATAAAGCCCGCTACATTTTCCATTATACCACAGACAGGATATTACATACGATGACCAGTCAATGCACAGGCTGAAACGAGAAAATAGACTGGGATCAATCCAAGACCGACCGTGCCTCTGGTTACTGGTCTACATCCCCCTCCCTTCACCCCAAACTGATATCAGATAAGTAATAGGCTACGTTTACGGACGGACAACTCAATTCCCCAATACAACCCGTAAAAAATGCTTATTCAGAAGGGGGAGGAGCGGTCGATAATACCAACATGATAATCACGGGCGTAGGAAGGTGCCAAAAAGTGGAGGGGGGGGGGGGGGGGGGGCGGCACACACACACATATATATAAATACATGTAAAAAAAAACCCCACATCGCTGCTCCCCCGCTTCCTACGCCAGTTTCATCGTATTCTGTCAAAACATTAATTTCGTGTTTGCCTAATGCTCGACTCGGATTCAACTTTCCCGACGAAGTTGGCAAATTCGACGATTGCGTTTATGTTCCCCAACTCCCGTCTTACGAGTGTGCTCAGATTAACTAATGGGTAATGCTAGGTTCAGACTATTAACTGCCAACAGAAAGTTGGCCAACTTTCTGATCTCACAACTTCTACGACGGTTCAGTTGCTACTCTGAGCGCTCTTACAACTCATATTCTCATCATATAATCCATTAGTTGTTAATCTGAGTGCACCCGTCTAACTAGGGAGTTGAAGACATTACAACGCAACCAAAGACTTGGCCAACTTTGTGTTGGCAGTTTATAGTCAGCCTAGCATTAGACGACAAAAATCGAGTTTTAAGAGCGCTGTCGTATAAATCGTGACAGCAAATAGTTGACCAACTCTGTCGTGGCAGTTGGTAATCTGATACTAGCATTATGCGACGCCACGTGATAAGAGAACAGCCGAATGGATCTTCGATGGTTGCTAAAACTACTTTATTATCCCAGCAGGCACTCATTGGTTTAACGTACACGACGGACGATTTGACGCCAACAGACCAATCACCATGTCGGTACTAAATATGACGTCATCACGATTTGGCAAAGCACACACAATGACGTTACGTAGTTAAGTCTTTCTGGTTTCAGTGTTAAAACTTGTAATAAAATGGTAGTTTAATGCAATTCATTATAGATTTTTTTTTATAATATATATATATATATATATATATATGCCAAGAATACATAGAACTTTGGGTTTTGAAAATTATCTGTGAACCGTGAATAAAATACAGTTAAAGCAATACCCAGAACAGTAAAGTAATTTACGTCGTTCTATATACATGGACGTGTAGCCGATGTAGGCTATATCGAAAATAAAGGGTTTAAAAAAAAAAAAAAAAACCCAACACAAATAGCTGGGGTAATTAATAGAATAACAAACTCGGTACCAGTTATCAAATAAATTAATTAATGTCCCTCGTGGAATAATTTTCACACAGGACATAAATTTTTATAAATGGTACCTCGTTTGTTATCCTCTTATATGCTATCAGCTTTCTCTGTATAGTGTGGCGTCAACTTTAGACGCACACACCAGTCCGGCAAGTGACCGCGTGCATTTATCCTCTTGCATTACATTTATTTAAACTTCTGCCAATCTTCGGGTCAATTAACGATGACCGATGTTATATTTACTGCTAGTTGAAATTCAAATAGTATTATACTTGTACTTTGGTCACTATTTAAATTTTTTTTAAATTAAATTAAATGGACTGTGCTTCCATTTATGTTTACAACTAACAAATCGTTTTATTTATGTCTGCCATTTCAGAAGGTAGGTACATTTAGATTGTACACTAGTAAATCTAAAAGTACATTTATGTAGGTAACAGTGGTCTCGGACAAGAGAAACCCCAATATAGTCGGGGGAAACCAAAACCAAACAAAAATTAATATTTTTATGAATAAATGTTTAACTACACTCAATCATAAGAAAAATATCAACCATTAGGTGTCAGATGCTGACCCCCCCCCCCCCCCCCCCCCCCCCCCGTCGTGTTAATTTTGTGCGATTCAAACCTAATATTTACACAATGTCCTTACATCTTAAATTAATCCCCGTTTTCATAATCGGTAGATTCCACAAAATATTCTTTGCATTACAATAATAACCACTTAATTTGGGGGTCTTCAAAATGGAAAGCCACTGCTTCATCACACATCAGTACACGATTCAAATGTGGGAATTCCAACTGGTTTATACTATAATCAAGGGAGTTGGCAGTCCTTTTAACACTGCAGTTCTGACTTAAACAATACAGCCTTCTACATCAACTTTTCCATCTAGGAGCCAGATGGCACCTACTTCTATTTTTATATATATACTGAACAAAAAAAGAAACTTCCGATTTATACATAGTATTTGTTGTGTTAAATAATTCATTGTGTAATGAAATTATACAGGTAGTATTAGCCGTGAGCTGTATTATCAGGATTCATGACTTTTATCGATTATTTTTGCAGTTAATCGTCGACAAGGTGAAATTCAATTTGCACATGCATGCATGGTTCGACATGTCCCGTGTAGTATTCGGTCACTTTTTTTTACTTGTCTTACTGACATTGTTGTCAAGTGAACGAAAACGCATCAAAATTTGTAAAAAAAAGTAACGTTTTTTTTACATTGTAGCATTTTTAGTATGCCAAGAATACCCAATAATTTACGCGAACGGGCGATTGGCATGCTTGATACTGGCATGTCGACAGAAGACGTTGCAAGGCATGTTGGGAGTTCTAGTCGAGCGATACGAAATCTTCGCGTAAGATTTCGAACGACAGTAAGCACCAACGACTTACCACCTCGTGGACGTCCGCGTGTTACAACGTGGTCAAAACCGCTATATCATGAACACGCATTTGCGCAATCGATTCCAAACTGCCACTGCTACTGCTACTGCTGCTAATACACCTGGACTTCACAATAACCGAATCAGTGAGCAAACTATTCGTAATCGTCTGCGGGAGAACGGTTTACATGCACGACGTCCTTACGTCTTAGGACAAATAACATTGATTTCATTGATGACTGGCCCGCTAAAAGTCCTGATCTCAACCCCATCGAGCATGCCTGGGATAGTCTGGACAGACGATTGAGGCGTCGTCCCAACCCACCCGCTAACGTCAACGAACTTCGTCAAGCGCTCATTCAGGAATGGAACAATATTCCACAGGCAGAAATCAACACTTTAGTCAATTCTATGCGCCTGCGATATACAGCAGTGGTCAATTCAAGAGGTGGTCATACCAGTTATTAAGTGGGTGTTTTTATTTTTAACCCCTACCACCATTGGTCAAAATTTCTCCCAGTTTCTGTTAACCCATGGCCATGATTTTTGCACCAAACGATGCATCATGGAACACTCTTTAAACGCATATATAACAATTATTCCCCTGGTTAAAGTTAGCGGAAGTTTTTTTATTTTGTTCAGTATATATATATATATATATATATATATATATATATATATATATATATATATACACACACACACAGTATGAAATGTTTTAGTTGCCAAATGAAAACTGGTCACATGCGACCAAATTGGTCACAATGTACTAGGCTGCAATAAATGAAGAAAAAGCTCCAACCCCCCCCCCCATCTTCAATGAAACAAAATTTCTCACTATACTATAAATGCTGCTAACTAGTACATGTTAACAAAGGTGTGATCTAAAGAATATAACAGATTAAAAAAAAAATTATGCAAGTTACTCTGTCCATTTTATTACTATGAATCCATGAAAACGTGAATCCATCATAAATAACACATACAAAATTTATTCATATTATCATACACCAGAATTGTTTTTAATGAATGATGAAAGAAAAAATAAAGAAATGAGAGAAAGAAAGATGAAATATTAATGGTGTGTGTAATAATCACAAAAATTGAGTTTGTAAAGCTCGAGTAACAATGTTTTTCTTCTTGGTGCCACTGCTTACATAATGAATGATGCTTAAAACAGTTTTCTTTCATGTGGAAGTCGGCAACACAATTTTATTTTCCTGAGCACGGATTTGTCCCATAATTGCAATCAGCAAGTCCATGTAATTGTGTGAATTACACAGTAATCCACAAGTAAGGTCCTTCTGCCCAGTCAGTATCACAGAAATTTCACATACAGTAGGATGCTTTATCATGTGATGATATATTTCTCTTCAACGGCTTGTCACAGGGTCATGAATTGTTTGGAAGTTTCCGTCGAAACAGAAGAATATGTGGCTCTAAAAATTCAGAGAGAAAAAAACATTAATAGTGATAAAAATTACAATTCAAATGATAGCAGTGTGTGCATATAAATTTATTTTTTTGTGTGAATTACAACTATATACAAATTCAAGTATTAGATCCAAATCCATGTGACATATATAATGTGAATTACAACTACAGCAATAAGTACAATCTAATCCATTAAAGGGACATTCGTGAGTTTGCTGCATTGTAAGATGTTTCAGACTAATACAATATTTCTACGATTAAACATCAGGGCTAGAAATGAAAAAAAAAAAAAATCTACATGCACCAGGTGCATGCTGAAAAAAAAGTTACATGCACCATTAAAATAAGGTAAATCCTGTTAACAATGAGGAAAATACTGTTTTAATTACCTTGATTACAGTGTTGATTATCATTTAAATTAGCCTACGGAATTCGACGAGAAGTTGCGATTGAAATAATCACTGGCCGACTTCGAGTCAACTACGCGAATAACGCACCTGCACGTTCGCAATCATCTGATCAAGTGCCCATATCTGAGGTCGAAAATGTTCAAGGCAGTTATGGTACTTTGTATTGATCACAGATCTGGCGGAGTTCAATTTGTCAGTGACGACAACAACTGTGTTATGCGCGTGGATACCCCAAAGTCGGTCTCGACCATCTTCCCTAATACCGTTCACAGATATAACCGAGATATTGCCGGCAACTTTTGCAAATATATTTCACGGAAATGACCGAAAGGGCACCATTGTTGTAAGTAGGATTATGGGATACAAAATGGATGCGCCCATAAGATAAAAGTTATCGTTTTCATGTGGCGAACAGATTACGAAATGCATACGCAAAATTCAACAACTTGAGTGAATCTGGTAGACAACAGGATACTAGTATACGCAATACACAGTACTTGAAAAATATTAGCATGCACTGCGTGCACCCAGTTTTAAAAGTTACATGCACACACAAAAATCAGCATGCACCGGTGCATGTACTAACACTGCATTTTGAGCACTGAAATTGCATATTAAATGTATTTTCTTGTTTAGAATATCAGTGTCTGTATATCCAATGTGTTTCTGGTTGTCTTAATATTTGAAAGAAGCCCAAACTGGATATTATCTTCTAATAATTTCTGAAGTACGAATTTTTTTTAATTTTCTTTTTAGGAAATAAAATAAAATTTAACCTAGTACAAATATTTGAACAATCAGAAACACGTTTATTATCCAGCCACTAATATTTTATGTAGAAAAATACATTTGATATGTAATTACAATAGTTAAAAAGGTCTTTGTTAGTCGATAACATCTTAAAAAAATTTAGTTGTTTGTTCTGAATGCAGCGAGGTCTTTTTAGTGCTGTAATGACATTAACAGCTGATGAAGAGTTGTGGATATTCAGAAATGCATACCAAGTTAAATTTTAATTACTACCAGCAAAAAATAACTCTTCATCAGCTGTTTCACTGGTTTGGCATTAAAATATTTTTTAAGTCATTATGTTTGTATTTAATTTGAGTGTGATTATGTTGGGAACAACGTTTATTGCCTTGACTTTGGTACAATCTAAAGCACTGGGGAGCAATGCGCGAATGAAAATGATTGACCTCACAATTTTCATTAGCCTGCACTATGCTTACTTCAATAATGTCTGCAATTGGTGCAAAGTATCCTAAAAAATAAAATTTACAGACGTACTATCCATATCTTGATTGGTTCAACACCCCCCACCCCATCAATTAACTCACCAGGTTCATGTTTCATGTAGTGCACCCAACCGTGGCTTTGTTGAACTCCAAGGCTGCGCCACTCTGCTTCCGACATAAGGTGGGTCCTTGGTACCAATTTTGTTAAATCTTTCGGGAGCATAACATGTCTGCAATAAATAAATAACAAATATTATTAGATAACCAACAATGTCTTTCAATTTGCTTTTGCTTTATCTTGGATACATTTTGTTGTCACTTCATTGAAAAAATCTGTTTTAAAAAAAAGCAAAAAAATTATGCAGCATATGTATAAAATTTTGGATCTTTAAAATGCAAAAAAAATCATTAAAAATGAAACAGCCGTTTTCTGTCTAGTAACCAGATGGTGCCTACTTAGAACTATTTTTTTTAGGCCCAAATAACAAATTTAGGAGCCATTTTTTATATTATTACTGAATAGTGAAAGCACAAAATCTTTCTGAATAAATTATTGTAGTTGTTAACTTTAGTTCAGAGGAAACCCACCATATTTTCACATGTGCAGCAAGAAATATTTTATATGCATATTTGCTCAGACAGGAGGGCACATACCATAGCCCAAGTACCAAGTTCTGCGAAATCTGTGTCAAAAGACTCCCATTCTCTAAGGTTGACGACGGTCACTTTTCGCACGATAGTTTTGGCTACATACACAATAAACAAAACATATCCCACTGTAATTTTTTTAATCTGATATATTTGACAAAATTATTTTGTTTCATCTTTTAAACTTAATATTTTGTCCAGAATTATGAAAAATTAAAACATACCGACCTGTAAACAGTGTCGTCAGTACAGGGCTCAAGGTTAGGAATGCTGGTCAACTCGCCCCCAAAATGTTACCAACTTGCCCTAGTGTTTGGTCAACTGGCCCCAGTGGTTAGTCAACTCATTTCAATGTTTATGATTGTTACGATTTATTAAAAATGGACATCCACTACCTGGAACTTCGGTGTGTCGTTTTATTTGTTAATGTTACCATGAAACACCGCTATAATTACCATTTGTGGGTCTTATTGAAACTGTTCTAATACTGGGGTGATAATACTGGATTACCAATAAGATATTAATAATCAATGATTATTTGGTTCAGTTTGATCGAACATTTTATTTCCCCCTCCAAGACTGACATAAATATAATTGGTCAAATGAAGGTATATTGGCATTTAAAAAGGTAAATTATAATGAAGAGTTCACTGTCAAGCCTGTCTTTTGTGCATCTATTGATAGTTTATGTGAGTGAGACGGTTGTAAACAAGTGATACATTTTTCTCCTTTAGTTGTTCCAGTAAGCACCATTAATCCCAAATCAAGTGAGCCTAAAATTGACAATAATTGTTTTGTGCAGACATGTCAGTTCTAACTGAACATAGAAATGGGATTTGGGAGCAAGTTGACCAACCACATTGGCAAGTTAACAAAACTGTTTGGGGCAAATTGACCAACCCCTGGGGCAAGTTTGTTTTGAGGAGAGCTGACCATGTTGGTACTAAATATGACATCACGATTTGGCAAAGCACACACAATGATGTCACATAGTTTAAAGTGTTTATTTCTTTCTGGTTTCAGTGTTAAAATGGTAGTTTAATGCAATTCATTATAGACTTTTTTTTAAACATAACTTAAAGCAATACCCAGAACAATAAAGTAGTTTATGTCGTTTCTATATACATGGTCATGTAGCTGATGTAGGCTATACTGAAAATAAAGGCTTAAAAAACCCCAAATAGCTGGGGTAGTAAATAGAATAACAAGCTCAGTTCCAGTTATTAACCAGCTAAAGCTTGTGTCAAGTGAACGAAAACGCTTCAAAATTAAAAAAAAAAATTAATGTTTTTTTCACATTGTAGCATTTTTAGTATGCCAAGAATACCCAATAATTTACGCGAACGGGCGATTGGCATGCTTGATGCTGGCATGTCGACAGAAGACGTTGCAAGGCATGTTGGGAGTTCTAGTCGAGCGATACAAAATCTTCGCATAAGATTTCGAACGACAGGCAGCACCAACGACTTGCCACGTCGTGGACGTCCGCTGTATCATGAATACGCATTATCGCAATCGATTCCAGACTGCCACTGCTACTGCTGCTAACACACCTGGGCTTCATAATAACCGAATCAGTGGGCAAACTGTTTGTAATCATCTGCGGGAGAACGGTTAACATGCATGATGTCCTTACGTCGGATGCGTTTTAGCGCAACGTCATCGTCTAAATGGCGAACACCCAGAAATTATCTTCCCCTTAGAGGTCGCGTCGTCACTATACATCCAAGAGTCTCGCTTAAAACAGCTGTTCAGTAGTGTGATTTGAAGCTACTGGTCGTATAAAATTACTTGTCCACCTCTGTACGAACAGGAAAAGTGGTCATATATTTTCAGACAATGATGCATTGCACAAAGAATGTCTGGACTGCATAATGGATCTAGTATATGACAAAAAGAACAAAAAAAACAAAACAAAAAAACAACCCCAGTGAATCGCTGAAAAACCGAGGCATTTGTAGGTCATTGCCAAAAACCTATCCATTCTCGGTGTGTGGATTTAAAACAAAATTAATTATTAATATATTATTTGAATAAAATCTAGTTAAAATATTATATTTTCTTCCTTTTCTTTTATGTATGCTATGTGGACATTTGTTTATTTGTGTGTTTTGTTCACTGCTTTTTGGTGAGGGGGAGGGTTTAGGCGAGTTCGTCCTAACCCCCCCCCCCCCCCCCCCGGCATTGATCATGTTTGTTGTCGATGAATTTAATTAATTTATTTTTAATCAATAATTTCACAGACTAAAAGAAAAAATGTTTTAGAAACTACACGTTTTTTGTTCTTTTATGTACAGGGCCAGCGGAGTGTATTTGAAAGTGGGGATGGGGTGGGGGTACTTATAGTGTGCTGTTTATTAAAAGGTTGTGGTGTGTGTGAAAGAGAGAGAAAGAGAGAGACAGACAGACAGAGACAGAGACACAGAGAGAGTGTGTATACATGTATTTGAGGGCCCGAACCTGTTGGTGGGGGTTCGGAGGCATGGTCACCCAGAATAAGTTTAAATATCAGATGTTAACATAGAGCCTATGACATCTCCAGACTTTTGAGAACAGTAACAGGAAAAAAGAGGAGACCATGGCCCTATCGGCCCTCACCTCTTCCACACAATTTGAAGAAGAAAATAATAGTTTGAGACATGCAAATAGCATACATACAATATAAACAGAATAGTGAGATGTGGAGTGCCCACTGAGGTGTAAAAACAATTGTTTCTTGAAACCGTGCCTACCTAAAAAAAAAAAAAGGCTTACCCCGATTATTTTCCCCCAGATAAAAAGAGTACAGATGTAGTTGTTTTTTTTAGTTTTTTTTAGTTTAGACTGGCCCTACCTAATATTTTTTAGTCATGTTCCCAGAAATATTTTTGTTACAAGGCAGAATAAAATTTTCTTTTCTTAATTTGTTAAACTCTACATTTGATTATTCCTTTGTTAATCTATCTATAGGGGGCCTATTAGTTGGGTATCTCTTTTGTAAGCTGTAATATGTATGTAGGATGCATTTTCTTTTTATACTAAGCATATCTGAAATTACTGACAAAAACACTACCAAAGGATGCTGTGATGGTGGTGTAAACAAATAACTCTAATGAAAGTGAAAATGCTGAAATTAAAGTAATTGGTAGGAGTAGCCCGTGTGGTGGCCATGGGTTTACCTTCTTGGCATGGGTGTACATAGGATTTTGAAAAGGGGGGTTCCAAAATAGATTGCATAGATAGATATTGGGTATATTTCTATGTTGAGTTTTGAAAAGGGGGGGTTCCAAAATAGATTGCAGAGATATTGGGCATATATTTCTATGTTGAGTAAATATAATAATGTCAGATATTAAATTATAAAAAAAGCGATTTTGGGTGTGTGTGTGTGTGTGTGTGTGTGTGTTCGGTCGAACCCATCGAACCCCCCTATGTATGCCCATGCTTGGTGAGTCAGTATTTATGCCAAGTGTCAAAGCCATGGGTCAAAATTATGCAGGTTGTTTTTCTGAAACAGATGTTTAACACCAAATTTAAAATGTGCTGAGATTTAAAAAAAATTATTAATTTCTTTTCATTATTGAGAGACTGAGGAGCTTGTTTTGCAATGTGAGATTTGATTAAATACTTGAGGCATAACAGAACAAACTGTTTTGTTTTTGCTACTGACCCAAAAACAAACTAACCATAACAAAATACTTTCCAAATTATAATCTAGAATTTATTTACATAAATATCCTGAAACTGGAAATTTTAATATTTGTTCAAAAAATATTATTATTATTTTATTTTTTTTGAGAGGGCGAGGGGTATCTTTTTATTCTTTGTCTTATTATTAGAAAATTTGTTTCTAATTTTCATTATTATTCATACTTACCTAGTGCTAGCACAACAAATATGCTATTCAACCTGAGTCATACCTACACACTGCAGAATTCTCTCCCTTGCCGGATATGCGCAATGCTATCCTTGCACGGGCTACCTGTAACTTCATTCTCGGTTCAAAGTCCACCCACCGAGGGAAAGCCTCATAGGGGTGGGTGGGAGGTATAGTTTGTTGTGCTAGCACTAGGTAAGTATGAATAATAATGAAAATTAGAAACAAATTTTCTAATAGTCTTATTCAACTTACTGTGCTAGCACAACAAATATGCTATAACGGACGTGCAATGACACCGTTAGAGCACGTGAATTCAACATTAATGGGAGGAGGTAAGAAAATAGAGGACTTACCCGTACCCAAAAAGCTCCTTTGAAGTAATGACATGGAGATAGGACGAACCACGACATACGGTAACAAGGAGTCAAAAAACTTTTGGGAATAAAAAGGGGCTTCCCAAAAGAAAAACTCATCCCCATGAAAGGGAGGAAAAACATCTCCCCAGGGAGAGGAAATGGTAGACAACACTACAAAAAACCCCATCCCTCAGAAAAGGGTGGAGTGTTAAACATGTCCGAAGCGTGAATCGATGGCAGTCGGACGGAAAAGAGGTCGACCCCTTTCCGTTGCCCTGCGCACAGACACGACGTGTTGAGCCGCAATGACTGTCTGGATCCTACGCGTACCGTCAGGACCAACCGCCATATCCCGGAAATAGAAACGGTCAAAAGTGTGCCGTCCTTTCCAAACCCCTGCATTCATGACCTTTATAATATCTAAAGAGTCATGAAAATTCAGGGAAGCAGAAATGGCTCGGATCTCATGTGGTTTAACAGAGAAATTCCGTAACACATGATCACCCGCCATCTCATATGCTAGCTTGATGGTAGCTGCTATCCATCGAGACAAAGCATTTTTTGTGACATCACCCGGCCTAATGGTATAAGAAATAAACAATCTCTTTTTACCCTGCCGCCGGTTTTTCGTACGCTGCAAATAATACTTCAATGCTCTCACCGGGCAAAGAAGTCTATCCGAGTTATCAGATGACAGTGTACGAGATAAACTGTGAATGACAGTAGGTGGAAACTCTTCCCCTGGAGACTGGTTTTTAGCAACAAAGATAGGGTCGGTACGTAAAGTGACAGACCCGTCCGAATTGTAATCAACCAAATCATGCAAAAAAGCATGTATCTCACTGATCCGACGACAAGCTGCCAGTGAAACCAGAAACAGAGTCTTCCATGTCAAGGCACGAAGACTAGCAAACCTCAACGGCTCATAAGGCGCACCCTTAAGAGCATGCAACACCAGAAAGACATTCCATTTCGGAATAATGGAAGGTCGTTCAACCGTGGATTGTAATGATTTAAGTAAATCATGCAACACCAAGTTGGTAGAAAAGTCACGACATCCACACTGTTTAAGAGTAGTGAAAATCGCAGCTCTGTGACTTTTCACTGTCGTGACTTTAAGTTTCCTTTCTTGGACCAACGCCAGAAAGTACTCCGCTAAATCGTTGACAGTAGGCGATAAGGGATCGAAATCCCGTGCGTTCGCCCAACGAACCCACATACGCCAGTGACACTGATAAACCGACTCGGTAGAATTGCGCTTTGCTGAAGAGACGAGATGCGCAATTCTTGTCGAAAAACCTCTGCGTCGCAAGGAAGCCCTGATAACCTCCACGCGTGAAACCGGAAGACCTCCGGCTTCGGATGCCACACCGTCTGACTCAGTCGCTGGCTGAGTAGATCGGACAACACTGGTAATCGGAATGGGACTGCCACTAACAGTGACAGGAGCTGTGGAAACCAGGGCTGCGCCACCCACAGAGGAGCTATCAACGTCACGTGACAAGGTTCTTGGACCACTTTGGTCAACACCTTGCCGAGTAAGACAGGAGGAGGGAAGGCATAAAAATCCAGTCCCGTCCAATCCATACTTAACGCGTCGTACTCCAACGCCAATGTGTCCGGTACCGGGGACACGAACACCGGCAATTGGTTGTTCAACCGTGTGGCAAACATGTCCACCTGTGGACTGCCCCACACCCGAAGAACCGCTGCGACCACCCCTTTGTTCAACATCCACTCCGTCTGAACAGGGGTATGTCGACTGAGGGCATCTGCTAACACATTCACCGATGAAGGAATGTGTTTCGCCCACAGAGTGGTCCCTAGTTGGTCGCAGAATTCCAAAATCGCAAGAGCTTTGCGACCCAAAGTCTCCGATTTGGTTCCACCCCAACGATTGAGATATGCCACTACCGACGTATTGTCGCATCTCTACAGAATTCGACGGTGTCGAAGAACACACCGGAAATGAAGACAGGCACGATGCACTGCCTCCATCTCCAAACAGTTGATATGAAGCTTCCTCTCGGAGAGATTCCATACCCCTGAAATGTGTTGATCCAACAGATGCGCCCCGTACCCGTGCAGCGACGCATCCGTGAACAGGATCAGATCCGGAGCAGGGGGGTGCAACGGAACCGATAGGGACATGCACTTGTCCGACAGGCACTCCTGTATCGGATGAGTGAACCATGGGCCCAGAGGCACTATCGTGTCCCAATTGTGACCGTCCCACCGTGGGGACAAATGCCACTGGAGTGGTCGTTTGAATCGTCTGAACCGCACGATCAATGAGGCCAGAGATTCGAGGTGGCCCAACACCACGTGGAGAGATCGTACCGTAGTACTTTGCTCCCCCATCAAACGTCGCGCCGACGTTTGGAAATTGTGGATACGCGCATCGGTGGGACGAACCGACGCTACCACAAGATCGAAGACCACTCCGAGATATGTGAAAATCTGAGCCGGCGTTAACTCCGATTTCACCCAATTGGGAATAAAACCCAATTGGAGGATCGTGTCCAAAACCAACCCGACATTGGTCTGACACTCCTGTTGCGACGAAGCTGGGATCAACCAATCGTCCAGATAGGTATGCATTCGAACCCCTAACAAATGAACATGACCTACCACCGCTTTTACCACACGTGTAAAAGCATGGGGACTCGTCGCCAAACCGAACGGAAGCACACGAAACTCGTACGCTTTCCCGTCGAACAGGAAGCGCAGAAACTTCCAAAACGCCTTGTGCACCGGGACATGGAGGTATGCGTCTTTCAGATCGATCGACACAGCCCACTCCCCAATTTGAAGCAGGTTCCGGACCGAATGAACCGTTTCCATTTTCATGGAAGGAACATCGACGTAGACGTTCAGTGGCTTCAAATTTAGGATTGGTCTCCATTCCCCATTTTTCTTCCGGGCGAAGAAAAGATGAGAATAAAATCCCGGAGTGTCCAGACTGACTCTCTGGATGGCCCCTTTGTCGAGAAACTCGGCAATCATACTCTCCACTAAAAACGCGCCGATCCGCGGACGGTAACGGCGGCATTCTCGGAGTGGAAGTAAGAGGGGGGCTCGAAGAAAAGGGTATTTTGTAACCGTGTCGAACGACCGACAGAACCCAGGGGTCGAGACCAGGCAGCTTGCACCAATTTCGAAGGAAATGGCGGAGCCTGCCCCCCACGGGTATGTTTGCTAACGGTACCTCCGAAAGCAACTGCCGATCGTTCACGTACCCTCACCCCAACCGCTTACCACCCGTAGGCGGAACGCCTTTGGTGGACTGAGAACGGAACGCAGTACGACGTTTGCGTCCTCGCTTAGCGGAAGACGGGTTGTTACCTGGTTGCCTCCTAGTGTCAGGAACCCTAGGGATCTCAGCCGACTGTAAAAAAGCAGCCTTTTTTACAGGAGGAGGCTTGAACCCCGAAAACGTGGACCGACGTTTACCAGAGGTTGAGGGTCGAGTGTTCGGGACTGGTCGCGACAAATCCTTGTCTAGGACAATATTAAAATCGGGACCGAAAAGTAAATTTTCCCGTACCGAACGTGTACGAAAAAACGTCTTCGCAACGTTTGACGCACTCAAACCCGCCAGGTAATGGTCACGCCGTAACAAAAGACTGTTCGCAAACAATCGGCCAGATAACTGAGCGATATGCTTAGAGGCTTTTGACGCAGCCTCCAAACAGCCTTTCGCCATCGCGGGAAGGCTCTCGACAGCCTTATCCAAGCCAAATAGGAACGTACCTAAATGGTTATTAACCTGGAACATCGACTTAGCCAGCCGTTCGAACGATTCCAGATCCGCGATTGGCAATGACACATGCGGCGATGGGGAACAAGCGGCTCGGACACTAGCGGGAACGACCGCCGGATGTTCGAGAAAATCCGCCCCCAACGTCTCATAGGAGTCGGCACGAAAAATGCGCGCTCCCGTTAGGATTTTCCCCGTAGGCAGTGCCGTTGGGTACTCATCAACACCCACTCCCAGGATACGATCACTGCCAGTGATCAACACATCAATGTCACAAAGTGAACTGTGCGCCTCCTGTGCAAGTGGTAAACCCGACTCCTCACGAGGAGTGACCAAATTCAAAGAACGGTTCCCGAAGGAGACACCCTTGAATGTAGGCTGGGCCTCAACCTGAGGTATAGCGTCCCCGCATACCTGTCGGACCTGGTCCCTGACAAAAGCCAGAACCGCCGGATAATCGCACTCCTCCTCTACTTCCGAACCGAAGTGAGAGAGAGCTGGGTCAGCGACAGAATCCGGTCCAACCGACGCTCCCTCTGAAGCCAGGTCACTGTCCACTGGATCCCGAAGATCGATATGGACTCCTCCCCCTAATCGAGACGCCCCTGGGGCAGCGTCTCCCGAGACGGAAACAATAGGAACCGAACGACAATCCCTAACTGCATCGTCAAACTGCTGTCGAGACGCAGTTTCTGCTGGTTTTGGCGGAAAACCAGGGGGGGGGGGGGGGGGGGGAAATGGGAGCCGCATCCGTCGGTCCCGTCTGCGAAAGCAATGATCCCAACTGAGGCGAAGCGTTCAAAAATTCCACAAAACTCCGAAACAACGTTTCCTGAAAGCCTAACGGTCGTTCCTGCGCCAAGTGCGGAACGGTCGGAGTTTGCGGCCACAGAGTACCCCCAACCGAGGGGTATCTGCGCGAACCTCGTCCTCTATCGAGTAAAGTCGAAGAGGTAGGGACCAAAGACGGTGCAAACTGTGAGGAGATGTCCGTTGCTACCGAAGTCACCGGACCCTTGGGGTAAACATATGCAAACGGAGGACCCAAACGGGATGAGTCCTCCACCCAACGGTAAACATCGGTCGGGATGCCATCAGAGACGGATCCCGGCATCGGAACAACTGGCTCAGTTCGAAGCAAACTGGCAGAACTCTCCTCGGGCCTTGAGAATGCTGAGGTGCCGAAGCGACTGTCAGCAATCGAAGGCAAAGTCGGGGCCACCTGCTCTGCGGACGAAGCAGTGGACCTATGCACAACGGAGTGCATGTGCTCGGTAACCGATGAAGTCGTCAAAACCGGTGCCGCGACGACTCCACCCTGCCCCCCTTCTGTTTGTAAAGGTAACCATAACGACGATGGCGACGCCCGCGACGAAGCCACACAAACAGAAGAAGGCGCCGTCACTAACGAAGACGGCTCACGTACCACGGTCACAATAGGAGCCCGGGGGGGGGGGGGGGGGGGGGCGCTCCCGAAGTATCTGTAACTGTACTCGTAACACGGACCGAAGAAGAAACACCCTTGTGTTTCCCCCCTTTCCGGACACTTTTAGAAGTGTCTACAGACTTATGGGACCTACCCACTAAGTCCGACTTGCCGACTACTGCCGAAGCAGACGACAAGATTTTGCTGGTACCCGAAACCTGAGTCTGCGAACCGAACCGAACCCACTGGTCAGGAGACCACGTGGCGCAGATCTCACACTGACGGTCTTGAGAACAAGACCGACAGTCCGGACACAACACGTGTGTGTCTTTACGTCGTAAAAGAAATGGACAACCATCTCGCGCACAAACTTTCCGTGCGCTAGCTGTCAACGAACTCGCGTCGGACATGGTAAATTCAACACAGAATTCCCAACTACCAACCGTATGTCAAGTTCAACCAAAAAAACAAACACAAAATTACAAGTAAAGAAAACTTTTTGCCAAAGCTTAACAGGTGTTAACAGGTGGACTGCAGAATTGAGAATGAAGTTACAGGTAGCCCGTGCAAGGATAGCATTGCGCATATCCGGCAAGGGAGAGAATTCTGCAGTGTGTAGGTATGACTCAGGTTGAATAGCATATTTGTTGTGCTAGCACAGTAAGTTGAATAAGACTATTATGCATGTAATGAATCTCTTGAAATTAACGTAATTAGTGTTAATTGGTGTTGTACCTATATTCACTTTAAACTATTAGTAAACCATAAGTGTACTTTTATATATATAGTCATAATTATTTCTTGCTGCATCTGGTTTTAGAAATCCACATTTGTAAAATAGCAGTATTTTGTTTCTTTAATTTATAATTTATTACTCTTGCAGCCTTTGGAGAGAAAAAATTGTATAATGTTATAAGCAGTTTTCAATTGCTGTTAATTTCATTATCAGTGGAAATGATGAAGTCATGAATTTTCTTGGTAAATAAGTGTATGAACCATGATAAAGATTATTTACATTGGACTTTTCTTAATATAAGTACTGAAAAGTATAAAATTTAGATACCGGTAGGTCAAATAGATTTATGTTAAAACAGGCTCAATGAAATCAGATTTTCTATCAGATTATGTCATTTTGTACACACAAATTAAATTATTTACATTAACAAATTATAAATATTGAAAAACAATACCACTATCATTTCTAATTTCATGTAAATGTGTATGAAAAAGCATCGTTATATTTCTACTTACATGTGGGAAAAAAAAAAAATTAAGAAAAAAACAACTATATATTTAATATTTTAAATTTTCTATTTATTTTTCATCATTTATTACATGTACACATATAAAAAAAAAATTTTTTTTTTTTTTACATTTAATATATATATATTGTTTTTTTGTGGGTTTTTTTCATTGAAATAATTTATTAAAAATAATAGTTGACAAATTTGGTTGAATTTACTCTACTCTGCAAACGAATAATTTGTGGTTTTAAACACGTACATCTTCATATTAAATCACGATAACAAACATTGAATAGTAAATGAATGAATGAATGTTTAACGACACCCTAGCACGAAAAATACATCGGCTACTGGGTGTCAAACTATGGTAAACAAATAACATTGAATAGAACCCAGAAGTAAACAGCGAAGTAGGGAACGTGGCGTTTTACAAATTAAAACTTTATTAAATGCTGTTACCGGTTTTTTTATTGCAAACACTCAAGTATTATCAGTCAAATATGTACACATTTAATGGTTTTGGCATGGTGGATATATGATAGAAAGTTGTAAGAATGGTAGGGAGTAGCCTACATGGTTGGGGAAAACCCACGATTTAGCTGGACATTTTGTTCTTTTTTTTCTTTTCTTTTTGACTACCAACTACGGAATTTCGTAGATTTTTATTATTTACTTTAATTTTTAGCCGTTCTAAACTTTAGTCACATACATGCTCACAATTAGGTCGGGAATAATAGAGTGGATATACCGATCGGTGCTTTACGACAATACAAATTTAAAAAAAGGAATGGTGTATAGTGCACGAGCGCCACCTGTCGGAAAGTCTGATTGTTCGCCATTGTCTTAATTGGGCACGTGTACACTCGTTGGATACGGCGATGCTGGAATACCGTTATTTTCTTTACAACAGGGTGCGCGTCTACTGTAGGAGAAACGAACGCTATGCTGACTGTTGTGTTCTTGAACGAGATCGTTTCGGGGGTGGGGGTTGTGTCATGGTCTGGGCAGCCATTGCCCATGGTTATCGCCCACCACTAGTCGTCATTGACGGCAATTTAAATGCTCAACGTTACCGCGATAACATTTTCGCTCATCACGTCATTCCTGTTCCATAACAATGCCAAAATCTCGATTTTTCAGCATGACAATGCCACCTCTCATACAGCTAGAGACACTGTAAATTTTCTTAGGACAAATAACATTGATTTCATTGATGACTGGCCCACTAAATGTCCTTATCTCAACCCCATCGAGCATGTCTGGGATAGTCTGGACAGACGATTGAGGCGTCGTCCCAACCCACCCGCTAACGTCTACGAACTTCGTCAAGTGCTCATTCAGGAATGGAACAATATTCCACAGGCAGAAATCAACACTTTAGTCAATTCTATGCATCTGCGATGCACTGCAGTGGTCAATTCAAGAGGTGGTCATACCAGTTATTAAGTGGGTGTTTTTATTTTTAACCCCTACCAACACTTGGTCAAAATTTCTCCCAGTTTCCGTTAACCCATGGCCATGATTTTTGCACCAAACGATGCATCATGGAACACTCTTTAAACACATATATAACAATTATTCCCTCAGTTTGTTTTCATTGATATGTTCGAGCAAAGTTAGCGGAAGTTTCTTATTTTGTTCAGTATTTAAAAATTACAAAAACCCATAAAAATAACAGCCTACTTACCAAATCAAATATGAATTTTATTTTATGTATTTATAAAACAGGTAAGTGAATATATGTGAGTAAAAATTATAAACTTGTACTCCCTCAACATGTCTTTTACATAAATCAAAAATTAATCCAGTAGTCTAAAGGTTAAACTGAAGGCAACACTTGCTCAGCTTGCTGTGCCAGGGGATCAAAAATCCCATCACCCGACGCCCGTGCCAAGTGGAATTTTCATGTCGGGCAAGTAATTATTATGTTAACTGAATATGCCCGTTGACAAGTGACTAATGTCACAACTAAAACCTATTTTCATTTTGTTACAAATCTCGGTAAATCCTTTTGAAAGAGTTACGATCATTCGAGCATTGACATAGCTCTAAGGAGAACTAACCCTAAATGCTGGAACGATCGGAACTCTTGCCAATGCATTAACACACCAAAACGGAAATTGTGTTAAAAAGTTTGATACCAACTTAAAGAGTTATTCCACTTTTACTATGGACTGAGATCGGTAATTTCCGCCACTGAATGTTTGTACTTGTAAGTAATCGTTTCGATGATCTTCAAACTTGGAAATAGCGTCCAATACACTTTACAGCTTATATAAAAATAAAGTATACATGCCTTGCGGGGGACAATATTTCGAAATCTGAGGTAACCGGAAGTCGGTTCACATGGTTTTTACTTAGGTAACCAATTGTTCGGTTACGTGAATTATATTTGCGTAACCTGTGGATTACCTGATCGGTTACCTCAAAGTTACGTTGAAATTATATTTTAAATACATAATTTTTAGCTCAAACATAAAGTTAAAACAGAATACAAAAGAAAATGTGTTATAAAACAGTTTCTTTAATGCTTGCAAATCGAAAGAACTGACTTGTAGATATTTCTTTTGTTTTCGTACGATCGTAGCATTGTAGATTTATTATTATTATTATGATTCAACATTTGCCATCGGGATCGCAAAAAGTAATTTTTAGTTGCCCGAATCTAAAAACCACTGTCCTGTAAATCTACGTTGGTGTAAAATGAACGTCTAAGGTGAAGTTAAGATTTAATTAGCCCTATGTCATAATCGTAAAAGTTAGATTTCATTAGCTCTACGCCATAAATGTGATGCCCTCTAAGCATACATGAGTATATTCATGATTTGTTTCTGCGTTATTAATATTGTTTTTAACAAATAAATAAATAATGTTCAATACATTAAACATACAAGGCTGCAATCGATGTAATGACACCCCCATCGTAAGAAGCTACGTGATAATCGTGTTTTGGGATTGAGTGTGTTACAATATACTCACAATAATGACACATGAGCCAAAATCCTAAGAGATTTTGAACCAATATGCCAGCCATAAAAAAAATGGCTCATTTGGAATAGGTTCTCGCCGCATCCAGGGCCATACAACAAGTGGTCACTAGGACATATATTGACACAATAATTATATTTAAATGAACAAGTGGACCTTACCAAACAAATGACAAAGTTTAAATCAACAAATGGACACTATTTAAAACGTACGTTTAAAGGGACAGACCCTAGTTTCAATCCGTGAAAATTAACACTAAGTTTAGTTAATCTACAAACCTGTAACACATTTGGATAAATTTACAATTGAGTGAAACATGAGTCTGACTTTGAAATACCCTCTAAAAATAGATTAAAACTCTACTCCATAACTATTAGGCTACTTCTCAGACGCACGTGCGTTTTTAAAACATGAGAAATGCATTTTGTGATATTAAAAACACCAGAATGACCAAAAAGACTTCAAATGTACGGAAATTGATAATCTAAACAATAAAATCTAAGTATAGTATGATTTCAGTTATCAAAAACAGCTATAATAGTCAAAAATATGTCTCAGTGTTTAAAAACACGTAGAGAAGACACAAAAGTACAATAAACTGTGGATACAACTGAACAGACATTTAAATTTAGTACTTCATGGGTAAGTGTTGTAACCTATTGCCAAAATTCTTTATTTGTGCAATTAAACCAATTGCTTTCAAGATGTTACATTATTGAGGGAAGAACTTTCCTTTGGTAGGCATGTGAGAAAAAAATTTCATATTCAGTTGATTGCAGTGCAATTGGTATCATTGGAAAGAGCTAGAAAAGACATTTAAAATGATCTTTGAATTGTGATGATAGGATAAATATTGAGGGTGCTATGGTATTTTGAAGTCGCCTAATTTAGGGTGGTTTTCGTCAATGGATTTACATGTAAAACAAAGAAACACTGACCATTTTCTTTAAAAATGTGCTTCAAAATGCCATTCCCACCACTAAGAGATGGGTTATTGCCTCTTAAAATCATCTTATCACAATATCAGTCATTTTAATTCACTAATAATTAATTACCTACCTAATTACCCGGTAAATAGAGGTAGTCCAATTCTGAAAAATGCCCATAACTTCCTTAATATTTGGAATATTTCAACAAAACCTGCACCAGCAGACAGCTATCAAAAAGTTCTATCAGATGGGTCTATTCTCACTTGAACAATAACATTACTGAATTACTGAGCATAGCAATGCATGCAAAAAAAAAACATTAAGGAAATAATTCCAATAAAAATTAAAATGTGCATCAAGTGAGTACAGGATCCAGCAATTTTTCCCAAATTGAAATAATGGCGAAACTTTAGAGACTTACCACAAAAATATTAAAACGAACATCAAAACTGATGAAAATAAACCATATGTAGAAAATAAACACTGAGCACATGGCTAATTTCAATGTAAACAGCAGTCTGGACCAATCAGGTGGCAGCATTTGGGTCATATGACCTAATTTCGGGTCGCATGCACACTTTTAGAACAAAACATGCCAGACAAAATCATTAACCATCGGCATTATTAAATCCCAAATTTCAATGAAATGCATATCAAAGTCATCTTTGCTCGTTAATAAACTATTCTGATTACAATTTGAAGAATTCCAATGAGATTAACCATCATTATTTTGAGGTTGATTATCAAAGGTTTGTTGACAAAACTGCCCATCAACGGCTTGGACACCCGATCCTGCTGCTGGTATAAATCAGTGGCTGTATGTAGGATTGTCTTGAAAATCCACATAAAGGTAGAAAAGAACACATACTATTACTACAGGTCTATATAAGTTTGAAAAGAGTCTTTACTCGCTTTTCGGTAAATCGGAGGCATTTTTTATTGGTTATGTATACCAAACTTTTAACAGACGATTTGTGAAACTTCTAGGAATCTTATGGAAATAAATTGAAGACGAGGCAACTGCTGAAAATGTAAATTACGTCATCAGCATAAGTGTAGATTTTCAACCTTGCGCCCACGACCCAGAAAATGCACTTGAAAGTACAGCATTTCCACGGAAAAATATCCGCCCGGTCCCCCCTTCCCCTAACCCTAACCCTAACCCTAACCCCAGCCATAATCCCAACCCTAACCCTCAACCCTAACTAAAAATAATAATGGAGGGGACCGGGTGGATATTATACCCCGATTCTCACATACCTACCTTTGGCACTGTCACTAACGCTAACCCTATTCATGATAAGTATTTACTATTTATAATGTTCTTTAATAAATTTATACACGTGTGACAGTGCCCCAAAGGAAAGTCCTACCGTGGCGAGTACATTTTTTAAATCACCGATCCCATGGCTAGTGGATTTTATAAAAATTCTAGAAGCCCTATTCCGCCTATTCCCTCCTCGTGGTACTGAATGTCCATGTAATACAGCCCTCGAACACAGATTCGTTGGTTATGCTCATCGAAACTAATTTCGAATTCTAAAGAAAACATGTTTCTACATGTTTAATTTTATCAATCGTTGTAAATCTACATTATACCCAACACTTACCTATACTCATATGCATTGTCTGTGTATTTATCAGAATAATATATCTGTTTAACAGAAGACATTCTTTATTTTTTTAGTTTGTTATTAACTTAAAACACAGAAAACACTTTACGAAAGACCAAACATTCAACCATTCCAACATTCAAAGTGACATAGAGAGCTCGCTAACCAATGGTGATCCCTGATTGGTCCATTAAGCACATAATAACAGTTTGATTGGTTAAAATTGTTTGGCTAAAGTCATAGACTGGTATCTATATAAAAATAATCAGTCTAATTGAATAAAAAAACCCCTAATTTTAAAGTTGCAGTCTCGGGTATAATTTTAATGTTTTAATCATTTAGAATTATTACTGGCGTGTCTAAGGGGGGGTGGGGGGTGGGGGTGGGGGGTGGGGGGGACTTCTTTTTCTCCACTACCTGTTATGTTTTTCTGTTGTCCCGTAACAAGCCTGTAGGAACGATATCTGTTCAAACTGTAGACATTAACGTGTGTGTGTGTGTGTGTGTGTGTGTGAGGGGGAGGGGGCTCGGCACAATTTCTAGTGGGAGGCCGCACGCCATATTTTTTCTCTCTCTATTTATGACCTCTATGATTGTGTCAAAATGAACATGTTTGACATCCAATAGCCAATGATTAATAAATCAATGTGCTGTCGTTAAACAAAAACCCACCAAAATTATTATTATTTATTTCCAAACTACGTTTACGTCCGTCTCTCTCTCTCTCTCTCTCTCTCTCTCTCTCTCTCTCTCTCTCTCTCTCTCTCTCTCTCTCTCTCTCTCTCTCTCTCTCTCCAGGGGCGGATTTAGTGGGGGCCCAAGGGGCCCGGCCCCCCCCTATTTTTGGGGTCAAGTTATTATTTTTTTTTAAACTATAGCATACACTAGAGTGGAATTACACAAAAATGCACTTATTTCCCAATTTTGAAGATAACAAAAACAGTATGACAATACCAAAAACATACGTTAATATAGCTATTTTGTTACTCAGATGCGAGGAAATCGCGTTTCAGGCCACTTAAATTTTAAAATTTCGCGGGGGAGCAGGCCCTCGCCCCCCCCCCTATTTAAAAGTCCTGGATCCGCGCCTGCTCTCTCTCTCTCTCTCTCTCTCTCTCTCTCTCTCTCTCTCTCTCTCTCTCTCTCTCTCTCTCTCTCTCTCTCTCTCTCTCTCTCTCTCTCTCTCTCTTTCTCTCTCTCTCTCTCACACACACACACATCATATATTATTTCCATATTTGTTAGATACCAAATTAGAAAAAATAAAAACTGATTTTTCTTTTCCCTTGAAACTATGCCTTTAAAACAACGTCGACACGGCCGAAGAGTTCCGATTTGAATAGTGTAAAAAAAATCCGAAGATTTCCGAAAGAGACTGTTTTCGCTCGGCCGATTACGGATATTTGAAGCATGCGCGTTTAATTTTGATTAATAGTTCCTGTTTACTATCACTTCCTAGTTCAGTCGTTTCATGTGGTCTAGACAAAAAGACTCAATTGTTTAAAGTCAGGTATGTTACTGATTTTATATAGCTGTTTTTAAATACATACAATGTTGTTGGCTTAATTCAGTATTCTACTTTCTTTCAGACTAAAATATTTTCAAAAACAAAAAATACAAGTCGAAGTTACGTGTGTGGGCACTGTTAGTGTGTTGTGCAGCGCACATTAGCCCGAGTACTCTTGACTGTCGAGAGCTAGACGGACATTTGGACAGATATTCAGCCTTACAGTCAAATACCATGCTATGTATTTTTCGGGCTCTAATACCACAACAATCCTGTGTTTGACGTCAAATACCTTTACATGATCAATTAGCAAAAAAAAAAAAAGAGAAAGAAATGTTTTATTTAACGACGCACTCAACACATTTTATTTACGGTTATATGGCGTCAGACATATGGTTAAGGACCATACAGATCTTGAGAGGAAACCCACTGTCGGCACTACATGGGCTACTCTTTCAGATTAGACCGATGGCCTAACCACAATGCCACTGAGGCCGGTGATCAATTGGCAATGCTGACAAAAAAAAATTCAATTGGTCAAATCAACATAAACTATATATACCAATGAAAAGACATTCAATCCCTGATGACAAAAAAAAAGAAGAAAGAAAGAAAAAAAAGAAGATAAATGAAAAATTGACAAAGATATTGCATTTCAAAGTTGTCAAAAATGCAGTCCGAATATAGGAATTTGTTAATTATTTTTAAAAAGTCGACCATAAGTCATACATTTTTTATTTCCAGAGGTATCTTAATGAAATTTTCTGGAACTGTTAATTAAAGTGTACTCTAAATATGAAGACCATAATAAAAGTAGATTTACCACTGGCGGGGCGGGGGTTGGGGGGGGGGGATGGGGGGGCATGTGCTCCCCACTTTTCATATATTTTGCTTTATATGTGCTTTATATAATAGTGTAAAAGTATATAAATATAAAAGTGTGCTCCCCCCCACCCCCATTTTGGCACCTTTGGCACACTGTTTACTTTTAATTAAATCTTAGGTTTTTGGTTAGTTTCCATTGCTACAATTCCCCAAATTCTTATATGATGTGACATATGCAGTTATACATGACTGATTATTCCTAATATGTAAGAGTTGTCGTTTCTATGATTTTTTCATTCTTTGTTTGGAAAAAGCTTTCTGAACAGTGCAAATACATCACAACGGATTCAGATGATAAGCCAATTCAAGTTCAATAAATATTACCATGCAATTAGCAGTTTATTGATAATTTTCCAATAATTTGCTGTCCTCCTTACACATGACCATATCGAAAGAGTTATCATCCTTGAATTGGGTTATCTTTCCTTGGATCGGGCAATACCACTTCACTTCAAATGGGTATTAAACAGTAAATATGGGGGTTAATTATCAAATATAAGGCAGAATGTGATAGAAGATATATCTAAAAATTCCATTTTAAAAGTAGTCTATTCAGCGTAATCAAGCGTTTTCATTTTTTACGATTTATTTATAACTTTCAATTGTCACGTTTACCTATTTCCGTGTTTCTGATATTAAATTACGTCAGTATAGGGAATTCCCCTAAAAATAATAGACTAAAATCAGTCCCATTCTGCTTTTAAACTTATAGTAAATTAGCGTAACATTGTGAGGTTGGAAATTTCCTATTTCTAAAACATGGTGATAGCGAGTGCCCCTGGTGCCCGTTAGCATTGCTACATCAACCATTTTCGAGTTACTTGATTTAAAAAAATCCACATATTAATCACTAATACACACACTACTGAACGAAATCTGACTGCACCCACATTCAGCTAAAGTTCAGGACACTCCGATGCAAGAATCGTAATGTAGGTCACGTGATCGCCTACTCGGCGACTCCACCGTACACAAAGTTACAGGGTCTATCTCATACGCTACAGTCAGTGTACTCGGGCTAGGTACACATTAAAGGGACGGATCCTAGTTTTTAAACACTGAGGCATATTTTACACCTAGACCCTAGTTTCAACCATAGTTTCAACCCATAAAAATGGACACTAAGTAGTTTGGTTAATTTACAAACCTGTAAAAAATTTGGATACAAATGAGTGAAACAAGAGTCTGTGATGTTGAAATACCCTTAAAAATATACTAAAACACGACTCAGTAATCATTACTTCTCAGACGCATGTGTGTTTTTAAAAATATGAAAAATGCATTTTGTGGTGTTAGAAACACCAGGATGACCAGAAACACTTTAGTTGTATTGAAATGGAATAGTGAAAAATATGTCTTAGTATTTATAAACTAGGGTCTGTCCCTTTAAAGTCCGAACCAAGTTGTTAATACCTACGGGGTCCTACCTTTAATTACCGTTAGATGTCCCCCAAATTGTGTCCAGACACAAATCATGAAAAAAACATTACAGTGGCACCGATTCCACATACGAGACTAACAATGTCGTCAATATTGATTTCTCTGAGATTGCATAGGCCAAAATACATGCAGTTTTCTGCTGTCTGCCATTGTGCTTGTTTATGGAATACTTATCAAGAGGGGTGGGTCGATATGACGTAACGGTAATCTAACAACGTCATGACATGCGTTAAGGTATAACGCACTGATCACGACGTCAGAATAATTATGTCACATACTTTGGAGGATTCCACCTCTCTTGAAGAGTTCCACAAAAAGGCAAAATGGTAGATGGTGGAAAAATTGCATGTATTTTGCCCTATGCAATCTCAGCAAAGTTGATATCGGTGACATCGTTACAGTCTCATTTCTGGAATCTGTGTCACTGTAATAGTTTTTTCACGATTTATGTTATGACAAAAAGTGGAGAAAATCTAACGTTAATTAAAGGCAGGAGAGTAATTTATTGTGGTTGTTAACAATTTGGTTCAAACTTTTAAGTCAATACTTTTCTTAAGAACGACACTTTCTCTATCCGTTCGGACCATCACTGGACAAAACCTGTGTAATCTTGAATCTGATCTACTGTCCGAGTATTTCATCAGGATAAACATCTCCGGCACAATATTTATTATTGTGATGTTTTTTGCTGTCCAACAGATGTCAAAATGTTAAAAAACAGACCGTAGATGTTTACCTTGGTGAACTACTGTCTGAGTAGGTTTAACAGTTAGTACAGTGGAAGACACGACGTATGCACATAAGTATAGACTCGCATAGATCTATAACTTTTATTCTCAGTATACATGCACATGATCATAATGTTGGGTATGTATTCCCTGCCACTGAGGGACTTGTCGAAAATGGGGTTCTGAATTTTTTAAAAAGTCAAAATCACAATATATTTTTTTGCTGTTTTGTTATTCATGCTTTCATGCATATAGTGAAATAAAGAAATCCCCAACCAAGTTTTTCATATTCGGTATGAAACACGTACTTGTTCTGATGCAGTGACATACATATATACAAAGCTTTCAAAGGGAAGGAACTCGCAGTTACCGTAGGTGTTATGGTTGTTCTGTATGGAGGCCCATTATGGACACAATGAACATGAATAAATGTTACCTTATCAGGCATCGAAATAAGTCGAGAACATTCGTTCAGGTTACCAGGAGGTTACCACATGTAAAAAAAAAGTTGAGAACAGTTTCATTCTCGAATAAAATGTCAACGTTAACGGTAGTTTCATTTCCGAACGTAAACCAGGCAGTGCATTCTGGACTTCCATGTTTCATTTTCTCGTAAGGAATTGCATCGATGTTCGCGCACACTTGTGCAATTGCAAGCAATTATAGTCATTCCGTGTTTATCTAATTTGTGAATGTCATAATGTTGAGTCCCTGGGGAGGGTGGGTGGGTGAATTTTTGTCTATAATTATATACAGATATGCATAAAAAGTTTTTTTTACAGTAAACTATTAGTTCTTCAACTTCTTCTCCAAAACCACTTTTACAATTTTAACCAAATTTTGTGGGAAGCTTCCTTGACACATGGAGAAACAAATATATGAATCTGGTTTTTCTGCCTGCCCACTCGCCTTCACACACCCCCCCCCCCCCCCCCAAGGTGTAACAGAGAAAAATTAAGTAAATTAAAAAAAATCTTCTTCTCTACTTTAAGAAATTCTATAAGCAAATAATCTTCATATATTTAAAGATCAATAGAAGGTTTATCTTATTTGTGAATGTCATTAACATCAGGTCCCCTGGGGAAGGGAAGGAGGTTAAGTTTATTAGTATAGTTATATAAAGAAATGCATTTAGACTGTAATCTATTCAGATCTTCTGGATCATTTCTAAGTAAATTTGGTGGGAAGCTTCTGTGTCCCATGAAGAAACAAAATTGTGAATTTGGTTATTCTTACCATCCCCAAGGGGCCTGATGGGTGGGGCCCAAAAGGGGAAAAAAACTAAGACAATATTTTAAAATCTTATCTTGTTCCATAAATGTCAATACCTGACATATGGAAAAGTACATTTTTAAATTTGAAATTTGTTATATGTCCAAACCCCTCTACAAAATGAGAGACTGGCCCATAGGTAAAAAATTAAGTTTCAAAAACCATCTTGTCTAATTCCAGAAATGCTATTTATAATTGAATAGTCTTCATGTACACATATGTAAAAAAAAAAGTCATCAGATTATTTATCAAAATTGGGTCCTGTGTTTGTGCCTGAGGAGGGGTGAAGTTTACTAGAGTTGTATCTATAAAAGCATTTAGACTGTAATTTCTTAACAACTATTTGACATTTGGAACTAAATTTGGAGGGAAGCTTCCTTGATCCAGGGGGGCTGAACATAGCCCAGTGGTAAAGCATTTGCTGGATGCGCGGTCAGTCTGGGATCAATCCTCGTTGGTTGGCCCATTGGGCTATTTCTCACTCCAGCCAGTGCACCATGACTGGTATATCAAAGGCCATGGTATGTCCTATACTGACTGTGGGATGGTGTGTATAAAAGATCCCTTGCTGCTAATTGGAAAGTGTAGCCCATGAAGTGGTGACAGCGTGTTTCCTCTCTCAATATCTGTGTGGTCCTTAACCATATGTTCGACGCCATATACCGTAACCGTATATAAAATGTGTTGAGTGCGTCGTATAAATAAATTATTTCCTTCCTTCCTTGATCCATGAAGAAACAAATCATGAACTTGGTTATTCTGGCCTTTGGATAATGGGTATCGTGCATTCCACGAGTCTGGTAGGTGAGGTCAACAGTTGACTCAGGTGACCGTTTATGCCCATGGGCCTCTTGTTTATTAGTTTGTCACTCTGTTAAAAGTTTCCAAGAGACTATGGAGGTGAGCATGAGTAAATAATCACCTTTCCTGGCGAAGACTAATAGAAATGCAAATGTAGTGACATATTTCTTGCGACCTCTCTCCTGTCATTCAAAATTTACATTAATTTGCCGGAAAGACGGTAGTTGGGACCAGGTCATTGGTTAAATCACTATATTGTACAGTAGTGATGACGTAGTGTTTGAGTTAATTCGATGTCGTTGACTCTTGACGAGCCTTTCTTCACAAGAGGTTCCATTCGCCAGTGTGGCATTTTTTTTATTTATGGGCCATCACTGTAGAACATATGGGGATATAGAATCAATTATTTTTTATATTCGATTTGATTTTCCATATTGGACCACGATTCAATTTATTCACGATACTTTCCAAAAATATCGCAGATACATGAACATGTATCACATATATATTTTAATAAACTATTTTAAGAGCTACAAACTTTATTTTTAATGGTTAATGTGTTTCAGGTTTCATCCTTGAAAAAAATAGGATAGGTACGGTAGGATTTAAAAAAAAATCAAATCAAACCAAGAAAACATAATCAGCTGAAGTGTTCTGAATCTTGTTCAGTGGCGTAGGAAGGTGCCAAAAGGTGGGTGGGTGGGGGGGGGGTGTGTGTGTGTGGGGTGGCACACTTTTATATGTACACACTTTTACACTAATATAAAGCAAAATATCTGAAAAATGGGAGGGCACATGCCCTTCTTGCCCCTCCCCCCCACTTCCTACACCAGTGTTGTTTGCTGATTGCAAAAAATCAGGGATCATGTTTATTTTTTTATTTTATTTTTTTGCTTCAAAAGATTTCAGGATCGCTACATAAAATTAGGGTAGGTCGGGAAACTGGAAACACATTTTTTTTTTTTTTTAAGCCTAAATATATCGAAAAATGTAAAATGGTAGGGTACAAAACTTTGTCTTGACTAGAAAAACTAAAATACCATTTTTACCATGCTGTAATAGCATGGTGGGTTTCGGATAGCCCATGCAAACATGTTATGTCCAGTGAGATCAAGTTCTGATTGACCGAAATACCTTATGACATCATACTTATAGGGATTCCCAGCAGAGTGCAAGCTATGGAAATGCTGATATGCCATGTAAAAGAAAATTGAAAATAAACTACGGTACACAAATTGAAAGATGGTGCATGGAACCGTGAACCTAATGTAGCATTCAACATCATTTGGGGGCGGAACGTAGCCCAGTGGTAAAGCACTCGCTTGATGTGCAGTCGGTTTCAGATCAATCCCCACTGGTGGGTCGATTGGGATATTTCTCATTCCAGCCAGTGCACCACAACTGGTATATCAAAGGCCGTGATATGTGATATCTGTCTGTGGGATGGTGCATATGAAAGATCCCTTGCTACTACTAATGAAAAAATTTAGCAGATTTTCTCTCTAAGACTGTATGTCATGTAACAGATCCCTTGCTGCATTTGGAAAAATGTAGCGGGTTTCCTCTCTAAGACTATAAGTCACAATTACTAAATGTTTGATATCCAATAGCCGATGATTAATAAATCAATGTGCTCTAGTGGTGTCGTTAAACAAAACAAACTTTAACTTTCGACAAATGTTTGATAAAAGTCACAGAAGTTTAGGCTAGTGCCCTGTGTATTATAGTAACACAGTTGATATTTTCCACTAGCCCAGACCAAAAATTCACTGGCTGGGACTGGGGTCTAGTGGATTTTTTAAACCCTGTAATGAAGAACCAATCGGATGTCCAGGGATTTATCCAGGATTTTTGGCATGGTTCCATTACTGACAAAGATAAGGAAAATTAATGCGATTTAATCATAATTGGGATATTGTTTAGGCCATTGACTAATGCAGTGCACCATTGTTAAATTAATTTATCAGAAGAGACATAATAATTAAAACAATATTTACACATTAAATTAGGTATTTTCAGTGCCAATGGCTTTTGCTGAAGGGGCCTGTATTCTGTACTGCAGAATGCCTGGATAAATCCCGGATGTCTTCATATTAATTTTGACTGCACGACACCACAAATCTCACGTTGTAGAGAAATTTAAGTCTGATATAGATGGAATATGGAACATTGTACAGCATCAACTGTGTTAAATACAGAGATTAGTGCAAAGGTTACCAGTTTATGTAATGATGTGTACAACTGTTATGACTAACATAACAACATGATTGCTCTTTAGATACTGGTGCTGTGTGTATACATGTATGCTTCACTTGTATATATTTAGGGCTCGAACTTAACGGCAGCATCGGCAGCAATTGCCGTCATTGAGATATAAATTGCCGTAGGTAGAGAGCATCACCGATGGCATTTTGTGCCGTCGGTAAAGCTCCTCAACAATGGCTAAATGTATACAACTGGTGTAATTATCTGCCAATAGTTAACGTTTGCACATTTAAAAGATGTCTAGGTATAACAAGATAGCCTTTCAGTCAGGTTTATTTGCTTCAAATGTCACTTTTAAAAACATTGCCATAGGCAGGCTCAAAATTAACCTCGGTGAACTGTTTCACCCATGGCAATTCTTTTAAAAATTGCCATGGGAAACTAAGTCTTAAGTTCGAGCCCTGTATATTTTATCAGTATCTTTGAAAAAAAGCCAACCAATTATGGACCGAATTTCCGAAGCCTGTTTTTCTTAAATGCAGATGTTAAAGCATTATAAATACATGTACATGTATGTGTACATGAAAGAAGTGTATTGAGGAGTATTCTCACAGTGTTGTGCTAATACTGTTATCGGTTCCAGTATTTATTACAGACCTTGTCAATCTTACTGTAATGATAAAAACATTTTGAAACCTTGTGATAAATTGATCTGGACCGGAACTTTTAAATGGAGAATTCCCTTTATATTTTTAAGATAGTTAATTAGCACCTTTTATTTACTGACGTCATATGTGATTTACAAATTACGTCACATCGTATTTGAAACAGTACACAAGGCTGCTGCAAAGTATGATTCTTAATGTTAAGTAAATCCATAAAAGGAGTTTTGATCATAGATTTAACAAAGTGTTGTCATGACGTTAAATTAACAACTGTTTTTGTAAAACATATAAGAAGGTATGTAATAAATACAGAACTTCAAATACGTTGTTTTTGCTTCCTAATTATTGCACTTGTTTATTTTGCGAAAGAACACATACCAGTCAACTGCTACGCTGTCTCATATGGTATATATTCTTGCACAAAATAACTTGTGCAATAAATAGGAAGCGGAAAAAAAGTATGTGAAGTTCTGTGTGTGTGTGTGTATATGTATGTATGTATGTATGTATGTGTATATATATATATATATAACACCATTGCGTTGATGCTCATCTGTAGAGCCAGGTATATATGTACATAAAGGATTCACTACTTGTGTTTTTTAATATGTAAAATATCAACCTCGTATAGTTAATCAGTATTTGTCTTGGCAGAGCCTCAACAAATACCAATTAACTTAGACTTGGTTGATATTTTACATATTAAAAAAACAAACGAGCAGTGAATTCTATTTATCCTACACTTCTAAAATAACATTTTAATTCGATTTTTAGTAAATCACAGTACTAAAGTTGCCTCCATCAATAATGTGATGTTATATTAATTAGCACAAATTAGTTTGACATCACACATTTTTAACTAAATCTTACGAAAACGTATGCTCAGGTATACAGGTCTTGTTGGCTTGTAAACAAATGACCCATTCACAGCAACACATTATTACCTAGAGACCTTGCAAATTTGTATATACCTTTAAATTTGCATACCATTATTACACAGGTTAATACACTAAATTATCACATGGGTTAATGATATGGATATCATGGGTAACTTAAAGGATAAAATTAATGTACAGTAGTTATATTTGTGTAAGTTAAAAAGGTGGGGTTTTCTTGTGGTTTTTTATTTTGCGCAAATTGTTGAATGACACCTCATCTGAGTTTTAAAATTATAGTTATTTGAATGTCAAAGTGAGAGAAACCAATAGACAGAAAAGAGAAAGGAAAGAAATATTTGTTTAATGACACCGAGCACATTTTAAAAATGGCTAAATTTGATATTCAGTTAACAGAGAGAGAGAGAGAGAGAGAGAGAGAGAGAGAGAGAGAGAGAGAGAGAGAGAGAGAGAGATATGGAGAGAGAGAGAAAGAAATGCTTGGGTTGTTGAATTGAACCTCCTTGGTGATTGGATTTTTTTTCCCATCCCAACCAGTGCCACATAACTGGTACCATATATCAAAGGCTGTGGTATGTGCTATTCTCTCTGTGGATAATGTGCATATAGTTAACATATCTCTTCCTGTTAATGGAAAAATGTAGCTGGTTTCATCTGAGACTTCGATGTCAGAATTATCAATCAATGATTAATATTAATTATTGTGCACTAGTGGTGTTAAATAAAACACACTTTGGCATGCTTTCATAAGCTAACAGTGGGAGGTGCATATAAAAGATCCCTTGCTATGGAAAAATGTAGTGGTGTTTCCTCTTTAAGACTATATGTCAAAATTACCAAATGTTTAACATCCAGAAATAATATATCGATGTGCTCTAGTGGTGTTGTTAAACAAAACAAACTTTAACTTTCATAAGCTAACTGCTCAAGGACGCCTATTGTGGACACAACCTCTGACTTTCCTAGAAAGTTCTGTCCAATTTAAACAGGCATCTTAGTCCTGTTTACCTCTTCAAAGAACTTGGAGCAGTTCACTTCAGTAGACTGGATGATACCACGTAGAAATATGGGGATGGTGGATTGAATGTGGTCATGCATGGTGGAACAGCCGACTGAACCATTTTCTTGTTGAGGAAGGAAGCTGGAAGGCATTGTTTCAGACCTGTATTTGCATCCGATCGAGTGCTGTGACCGATTGAGTGAAGAGTGATTTGAATCACAAGTACAAGTAGATGTACAAAGTACACACAAGAAGTGTATTGCGGAGTATTCTAACGGTGGTGTGTTATCGGTTCCAGTATACATAACACCATGGCGCTGATGCTCCTCTGTAAATCCAGGTATATGTGCATGTGAACTTCTTGTTCTCTTTATCTTATTGTTTATGATGTTTTTAAAAACATTGATGTTTGGAGGGGGGCTGTGTGTGTTTTTTGTCTTTGTTCCAGCTAGTGCACCACTGTTGGTATATCAAAGGCCATGGTATGTGCTATCCTGTATGTGGGATGGTGCATATAAAAGATCCCTTGTTACTAATGTAGCGGGTTTCATCTCTATAAGACTATATGTCAAAGTTACCAAATATTTGACATCCAATAGTCGATGATTAAAATATCAATGTGCTCTAGTGATGTCGTTAAACAAATCAAATTTTGTTTTGTTTTTTCACTACTACTAGAAATGTGATTTTTTTTATTTGGTGTGGGGGGTGGTAGTTTGTGGGTTTTTTTTCACAAAATAAGTTTAGCAGTTAACAATGTGCTGTCAGTACATTGTAAACTGATGGCGAGTGTGTTCTGTATTGTGATTGGTTAACAACATTATTTTTCATTTATTATGAAATGAAAATAACACCCGGAAAGCTAATGATGTCATTAGAAAGTGACGTCATTAGCAATTGGAACAGGCGAAGTTGACAATTCAAGGGTCTACAGTTAGTTTGTAGCCAGGTATTTTGTCAGGAAATATCAAATATACAGTTAGTTCCGTAGAAAAACGATTCAGTTTACAATGGACATAACCATATGGAGTTTTTAGATTTGCGGGTGTTATTGTCTATTTGATGCCCGCAAATGTTTCATGTTTCAAAATAACATTTGCAGGATCAAATAGACAATAACACCCGCAAATCTAAAAACTCCACATGGTTATCTTCTAAATGTGCTGAGGTGTCAATAAACAATTATTCCTTTCCTTCACTTCATTACTACATGCATATACACATGTATATATAGCTATAGATTCTGTATATGAGTTATGATGCACACCGTACACACTGTATGTGAACACATACATGTATAATGCTGTGTAATGGTAGTGTTTTGGGTTTTTTTTACAGTGGTTTGTCATTTCCTTTGTTTTCAATACTACATATATATAATTATAGATTATGTATACCATTATATGAGCTCTAATACACGGTTTACACACTTTGTAAACACATACATGTATAAAGCTGTTTAATAGTGTGTTTTTTACAGTGGTTTGTCATTTCCTTTCTTTTCAATACTACATATATATAATTATAGATTATGTATACCATTATATGGGCTCTAATACATGGTTTACACACTTTGTAAACACATACATGTATAAAGCTGTTTAATAGTGTGTTTTTTACAGTGGTTTGTCATTAAACAAACATTTGTTTCATTTGTTTTGAATACTACATGTACATGTACAATGTATATAGTTATAGATTCTGTGTAAACGAACTCAGATACATGGTTTACACACTGTAGGTAAACACGTTTCTCCCATCCCTAGCCATGCAAGACAGGCGTATTCCATGACGTCAGCCCATGCGGAATAAACCGGTCTTGCATGACCACATGACTTCCATTGTTTGAGCTGATATTAACATTGGGTGATGTCACGTAAATGGAAAAATAACACAAGAAATGCTTTTTATTATTCATAAAAAACAGAGAAACCTGCTGTCATAATGAAATTATACTATCATTTTCGGACATGGACACATATGAAGGATTCTTTTAGTATACACATACTACTGTGTCATGGTGTTCTTTGCAGTGGTTTGTCATTAAACGAACATTCCTTTCCTTTGTTTTCAATACTACATGTATACATAGGTATAGATTCTGTGTGTATGAGCTCTGATACATGGTTTACACACTGTAGGTAAACACATACATACAATGCTGTGTCATGGTCTTCTTTGCAGTGGTTTGCGAACATTCCTTTCCTTTGTTTTCAATACTACATGTATACATACATGTAGATATAGATTCTGTGTGTATGAGCTCTGATACATGGTTTACACACATACATACAATGCTGTGTAATGGTCTTCTTTACAGTGTTTTGTTAGACCTGTCACCACTGCATGGTTGACCTCAGATCACGATGTTGACACACTTAGCTGAATCATGGGTATAATAGCCACACATATTTATATTTATGGATGTGAGTCCACTGGGTCAGGTTTTGTTATCGTGGGTTACAGTAAGGTTTGTTCCACGAATAATGGGGAGGGTGGGGCAGTTTTGTTCAGAACCCACTGCATGTACAAAAATAGATGAAATAATTAAAAAAAAAATTCTTTGGCGGAATGAAATTACATGTAAAATAACCATAGGCATCTGAAGATACCAGTAACTAGATGTGGGACCATTTACTTGTGTATACTGATAGAAATAAATAAAGGATCACACAGATAGCAACAAGAAATAATGACTGCATCAAAAATCAAACATATTGTCCAAAGTTGACTGGGAACATACAGGCATTCATCAGTACAGACATTCAATCCCACATTACAACTTGGTATGAAATACAGACATTACCACACTAGTAGTGAATTAAATTTGGTCTGCAATTCGATGTGTTCCCTTATTTCTTTCCATCAGTATATATTAATTTGGTGTTAACTTGGGGATGGGTGGTGGAGGGTGTTGTGGTATCTTCAAAGTTAGGAGATGGGGGAGGTGTGTGTGTGTGTGTGTGTGGGGGGGGGGGGGGATGCCAGTGCCAACCTGGCCATCTGCTTCCAATGCCTATATGATAATTTAAAATTAATCATCTAGAAAGTGATCCACAGACAGGAAAGCACATACCATGGCCTTTAAATGTCCAGTTGTGGTGCAATTTTAAAGTAGTCCTTTTAAAATAATTTCATTAGCTGTGTGTATTAAAATGTTTAAAAAAATTAACTTGATTTACATGTACATATTATATGTATGGTGTACATTTACAAATAACATGCATACAGTTAAAACGTTACATTTTGTTATGTTGTAAATGTAAATGATGTTATTGACGAGAATTGCCCATCCCTTTCCACACTCAATGATTCATCTGTGGATTCATGTGGTACATTGAGTCCGTGATAACAGAACGTACATACATGTATTCACACACACCAGTTTAAAGCTTCAAACTCTAAGTATTTATCTCCAGTATTTCTCTCTCTCTCTCTCTCTCTCTCTCTCTCTCTCTCTCTCTCTCTCTCTCTCTCTCTCTCTCTCTCTCTCTCTCTCTCTCTCTCTCTCTCTCTCTCTCTCAAACAATCATATTTTTTTAGTATTTTCATTATGCAGAACACAGCGTAATTTTTTGTTTTTACATGTAGTTAAACAGTAAGGGCCATTCCAGAAATACATGTATTCATGGTGTAGGGTAGCAAGGATGTACATTTTTTTTTTTATTGTTGCTGAATGAATATGTCATAAATTTTACAAAAATAACTGACTCTCTCCCCCCACCCCCACTTTCCATGAGTAATAATTCCAGGACTAACCAGGTTTTATATTTCTAAACTAGTTCTACAGAGACAAAGGATCATAAAAAGAACAAAGAAACATAAACAAAAAGTAGACGCATAAATGTACACAATGAGTTTAAGTGAAACCATTGTTAAGCAACCATTCATAGGAGTGTAAAAATTAAATGTCCCTTTGTAATTGAGGGGTAGGGGGTGGCATACAGCTCATTCGGTAGAGTGCTTGGCTGAGGTATTTGGGTTGAAGGTTCAAATCCCATCAGTATTTTTCTCTGTCCCAGCCAGTGCCACCTCAGGGCTTCTAGATGATGGTAGCCCCACTCCCATGGCTAGTGATATTCAGTGTTGGGCTAGTAAATAAATACTATTGCCATGCCCGACGGCTAGTGAACCTTTTTCGTCAAATGTTGCAGTTAAGTCTGTTTTGTAAATTGGAATATCCTGCCCTCACCCTCCAATCACCCCCCACCCCCTAATGTTAGTGTTTTTAAGCTCTATCTCCCTCTTTAGGTTACATATCCAATTATTATTATTATTTAATAAAATTGTATTAACTTAAAGTAATGTCGGGCTGGTGAATTTTAATCGTAGCTAGTAAATGTTTTAAATCGCCGATCACAATGGCTAGTGGATTTTATAAAAATTCTAGAAGCCCTGGCCACCAATATGATTGCAGCCATGGTATATCAAAAACTGTGGTGTGTGTTGCCCCGTCTGTTGGAATGTGCATATAATAGATCCCTTCCTGCTATTGGAAAAATGTAACGTGTCTCTGAACCATGGTAATTTTTACATATTGTCTTAGAGAGGAAACCCGCTACAATTTTTTCTCATTAGTTACAAGGGATCTTGTACATACACCATCCCACAGATAGGATAGTACATACCACAGCCTTTGATACACCAGTCGAGGTGCACTGGTTGGAACGAGAAATAGCCCAATGGGCCCATTCAGTTACATTGATGACCACTATTAGTTTAATGTCAAGGAAAGGTTCCGTCCATGACCTCATTCCAGAACTATGGCCGGGACGTAGCCCAGTGGTAAAGCACTCACTTCATGTGCAGTCGGTTTGGGATCGATCCCCATCGGTGGAACCCAGTTCAAATTAACTTGGTCTCCACAAATCCTCGATAGGGGTGGGACATAGCCCAGTGGTAAAGTGCTTGCTTCATGTGCAGTCGGTTTGGGATCGATCCCCATCGGTGGAACCCAGTTCAAATTAACTTGGTCTCCACAAGTCCTCGATAGGGGTGGGACATAGCCCAGTGGTAAAGTGCTTGCTTCATGTGCGGTCAGTTTGGGATTGATTCCCATCGGTGGAACCCAATTCAAATTAACTGTGGTCTCCACGAGGCCTCGATATGGGTGGGATGTAGCCCAGTGGTAAAGCACTCGCATGATGCGTGGTCGGTTCGGGATCGATCCCCATCTGTGGGCCCATTGGGCTATTTCTCATTCCAGCCAGTGCACCACGACTGGTATATCAAAGGCTGTGGTATGTGTTATCCTGTCTGTGGGATGGTGCATATAAAAGATCTATATGTCAAAATTACCAAATGTTTGACATCCAATAACTGATGATTAATAAATCAGTGTGCTCTAGCGGTGTTGTTAAACAAAAACTTTCTTTCCAGAACAGACCTGAACATGTGGAAGTCTTACATTTCGGTTACTATCATCTACATCAGGGGTTCAAAATTTTTCAAAATCAGTGACAATCAGATATTCACTTGCCCCATATATTTTTCCACTTGCCCATACTTCTTAAGGTAACCAATTGTGTTACTCCTATTTAATTTAATAAGTGCTTAATAGTGTAATAATCTTGAAAGAATTCTTTTATGGCTGGCATTGGTTCAAAAATGTTTAGGGATTTTGGCCCATGTGTCATTATTGTGTGTATATTATTTAACATTTTGTGCCCCAAAACACTTCTCTGGGGTGTTTTTACCCTGTTAATAGCTGAGAAAAGTCTCTCGCAAACAGCCGTGGCAGGGCTCAAAGTAAACATGAGCTCTGTTTCTTTTCAAATGTTTTTAAATAGTGCAGGGTGTACATCGATTGCAGCCTTGTATTTTTAACTTATTGAGCATAATTTATTTGTTAAAAACTATTAATAAAGCAGAAAAAAAATATATACATGTATGCTTAGAGGGCATCGCACCATCACGATTATGACGTAGGGCTAATGAAATATAACTTTACCTTACCCGTTCATTTTACACGAACGTAGATTTACATTTGTAAAGTACTGAAAAAAACCCCTATCAAGTATGTTCTGCTACAAGGTTTATTATATCTAAACTAAAATGTCTTGCAACTTTTATAAGAATACAGTTCATAATATTTAGGCTCTGTTCAAGTGAACTCGGAAATTATAAACTTGCTTTACGCCCCCGTTCATTTGCAAAGAGCAGATTCAGGAACCACGTTAACGTCTAATTTAATTTGAATATGACAATTTTAAACTGTATCCCACCTCATTTACCATGTTTGCAAGGATTAAACATTATGATTGCACACACAAGGCATGTATACTTTATTTTTATATAAGCTGTAAAGCGTATTGGAAGCTATTTCCAAGTTTGAAGATCATCAAACAGATTACTTGTATGAATTCAGTCGAACGTTCAGTGGCGGAAATTACCGATCTTAGTCGATAGTAAAAGGTGAATAACTCTAAAAGTTGTTATCGAACTTTTCAACACATTGTTTTCCATTGTGGTGTGTGAACACATTGGCAAGAGTTCCGATCATTCCAGCATTTAAGGTTAGGGTTAGTTCTCCTTATAGAGCTATGTAAATGCTCGCAGGATCGGAACTCTTTCCAAAGGTTTTACCGAAATTTGTAACAAAATAACAAAAACGGTTTTAGGGGTTACATTAGTCACTTGTCATCGGGCATATGCAGTTAACATAATTACTTGCCCGGCATGAAAATTCCACTTGGCATGGGCGTCGGGCGATGGGATTTTTGAACCCCTGATACATGTACGATTATGGTAGACTGAGCTTCTTTAAGAATTTACAGTAATATCGGTCACAGGTTCAAAAACATTTTGGAAAGACTAGACCAAGTGTAGAAATGATGCTTTCTACTTGACAATCTTTGATTACATGAGATGCATTAATGCTTTCAGAATGGCTGGTCTGTTGGATAAGAGCAAAAAGAAGAAAGATGGCGCTCATCTATCTGAGTGGTCGAGAACTGGTAGCTTTGTCAATAAACCGGATCACGGATGGATTCACCCGGATCAGCAGTTAGAACCAGATGCTGGCATCTGTTACGGAGTTAGGGTGAGTTGGTTTGATCCACTCTGCATGACGACCTTTGTAATCCAATGTGCTCAAAAATAGTAACTTAAAGTTTTATTAGACACATACCTGTTTTGCTGCCTGTGGTAATGTGCATATAAAAGAAACCATGATGGTCAGTCTTAAAAGTATGCACATGTAGCCTGGTGTGGGTTTCCTTTATGTTTTTCCCTCTTCTCTTTCTTTTATGTTTTTCTCTCTGTCCATTTGTCTCTTTCTCCCTCCCTCTCTTTCTCCCAGTCTCTTTCCTCTCTCTTCCTCTCCGTCTTTATCTCTGTCTCTGCCCCCCCCCCCCCCCCCCCCCCTCTCTCTCTCTCTCTCTCTCTCTCTCTCTCTCTCTCTCTCTCTCTCTCTCTCTCTCTCTCTCTCTCTCTCTCTCTCTCTCTCTCTCTCTCTCTCTCTCTCTCTCTCTTGCTCCCTCCCTCCCTCTCTGCCTCGCTCGCTCGCTCGCTCCCTCTCTCGCTCCCTCTCTCGCTCCCTCTCTCTCTCTCTCTCTCTCTCTCTCTCTCTCTCTCTCTCTCTCTCTCTCTCTCTCTCTCTCTGTCTCTCTCTCTCTGTCTCTCTCTCTCTCTCTCTCCACCCTCAACTATTACATACATGTGTTTTATTGTTTGTGTACTATACAAGTATGTTTATAAGATTTGTTTTCAAACTATAATTATGATAATAAATTACTTTCAAATTATTATTATATGTTTTTATTCTCAGTATATTGGCTGCATTGAAATCAAAGAATCTATGAAATCACTGGACTTTGAAATAAGAACTGCGTTAACTCGGTGAGTTGGTGTTGCAATATCCTTAATTATAAACAGTTTTAGGACACCAGTACTAACTGGATAACTTTGACAAAGTGACTGTTTTTTTTATAGGTTTATAGGTTGAGTTTATTTACAGTTAAATTATCCTACTGCCCCCTTTCCTTTCTCTCCTTTGAATTCCATCTCATTTCTTCCCGATATGGCAACTCCTATCTTTCAACTTCTTTCGCTGTCCACCTCCACATCCCAGTCCTGGTCTCTCCAACCGCGACAGGTGCTTGCCTCTTGTGGCTATCTGTGCCACACACCTGCCATTCCCCATCAGCTTTTTAGCTGTGGGCTTAGTCTGACCACTTCGGGGAGTGTTCAGTAGTTACTTCTGGCATTGTTAAGAGGCACTTGTAACCACCTACTATGCACCCCTACTACCGGCAGTCAGTACAAACAGTATTTGTCAAAGTTCAAACAAGAAGATAAAAATGTATTATGATGATAAAAAGAGAGACGTGTTTACACCTAATCACAATAGGGAGGAGGGTGTGGTTCAGTAGTTAGAAGAGCTAGTTCCATTATAGTGGGGTTGTAGGATCAATCCCTGTTGGTGAACCCATGGCGATCAAACCAGTGCTTCATAACTGTAATGTCAAACATCAAAGTATATGCTGTCCTGCCTAAGAATATGGATGATGGTGTGTTATGGATGGTTATAAGAGGATTAAATACATTATACCCATGGTGGTTCAAGGATTGGGATGTGGATGTTAAAGTGCAGCAAAAGAAGTTGAAAAAAGCTGCCTAATCGGAAACTGAAAGGCGAGAAATGAAAGGGAAGTGGACTACAGTGACACCTCATAAAACGGGACCCTCTATAAACTGGAATTCCCTCAAAACCGGACATTTTTCGTGATCCTTTTTTAAATATCTGTACAGAAGGGAACCTCTCTAAACCGGATACCTGTTAAAACCAGACTTTTACTTGGTCCCGAGGGTGTCCGGTTTAAAGGAGTTTCACTGTATTTACTTTTAGGAAGTGTTATGATAGTGCTGTCAGTGTTGTTTTCAGATCATTCCGGTTGTGAAGGGTTGCAGTAATTGTTCTGTTGTGGATGAAGGAAGATGTAACACAATACATTCTATTGTTGGTGAATAAAGACAATACGATAAATTGTTTATGACATCTAAATCAAATCCTGTCCTGGATGGAGGAGCCGGCTTCAGCCGCCGACACCTGCGTCCATGACAAGCGTGCGCTACAACAGTTTGTCTGAATGTGCACGTTAAACACTATGACCTAACCTACAGTGGCATACCTAGGGTGTGGCATGTATGGCACGTGCCCTGGGTGCCACTTAAAAAGGGGGGTGGGGGAGGGGGGGGGCGTCACTAAGCAGTTTCTATTAAAGTCAGACATTATCTAAAAGATGGGTGTCAGATGTTTGGACAGGGGTGCAATTTCGGTGCTTGCTATAGGCGCTATATTCCTTAGATACACCACTGCTGATCTGACCTAAATAAAAATTTTGATATTAACAAAAGATTTATATCTAATTGTAAATAGAAAGAATGTTTAGTTCAAGCAGAAATACTGTGTCTCAATTCTCAGTCATTTGTTCAGTTTGAGCACAGGAGTTAGTGTTAGATGTAGGATAAGATATAGGGTTAGAGTTACATGTAGGATAAGATATAGGGTTAGAGTTACATGTAGGATAAGATATAGGGTTAGAGTTACATGTAGGATAAGATATAGGGTTAGAGTTACATGTAGGATAAGATATAGGGTTAGAGTTACATGTAGGATAAGATATAGGGTTAGAGTTACATGTAGGATAAGATATAGGGTTAGAGTTACATGTAGGATAAGATTTAAAATAAACATTCAGGAGTACACCGTATGTTCTTGCATATAATTAATGCTGCGTTGGAACACATTCCCAAGTACCGGCTTTGGTGGTGTAGTGGTTACTGTATCGGACATATATTGTAAGACTGGTACATGTAGGTATTGGGTTCGCTTCCTGTTACCGGCTCCAACTCATAGTGAGTGTAACGACTCAGTGGGTAGGTGTAGCAGGCCTCATAGTGAGTTTATCGACTCAATGGGTATGTGTAGCAGGCCTCACAGTGAGTTTAACGACTCAGTGGGTATAGGTGTAGCAGGCCTCATGGTGAGTGTAACGACTCCGTGGGTATAGCTGTATCAGGCCACCATAGTGAGTTTAACGACTGAGTGGGTATAGGTGTAGCAGGCCTCATAGTGAGTTTAACGACTCAGTGGGTATAGGTGTAGCAGGCCACCATAGTGAGTTTAATGACTCAGTGGGTATAGGTGTAGCAGGCCTCATAGTGAGTTTAACAACTCAGTGGGTAGGTGTAGCAGGCCTCATAGGTAGTTTAATGACTCAGTGGGTATAGGTGTAGCAGGCCTCATAGTGAGTTTAACAACTCAGTGGGTAGGTGTAGCAGGCCTCATAGGTAGTTTAACGACTCAGTGGGTATAGGTGTAGCAGGCCTCATAGTGAGTTTAACAACTCAGTGGGTAGGTGTAGCAGGCCTCATAGTGGGTTTAACAACTCTATTGGGTATAGGTGTAGCAGGCCTTATAGTGAGTTTAACAACTCAGTGGGTAGGTGTAGCAGGCCTCATAGTGAGTTTAACGACTCAGTGGGTAGGTGTAGCAGGCCTCATAGTGAGTTTAACAACTCAGTGGGTAGGTGTAGCAGGCCTCATAGTGGGTTTAACAACTCATTGGGTATAGGTGTAGCAGGCCTCATAGTGAGTTTAACGACTCATTGGGTATAGGTGTAGCAGGCCTCATAGTGAGTTTAACAACTCAGTGGGTAGGTGTAGCAGGCCTCATAGTGGGTTTAACAACTCATTGGGTATAGGTGTAGCAGGCCTCATAGTGGGTTTAACAACTCATTGGGTATAGGTGTAGCAGGCCTCATAGTGAGTTTAACAACTCAGTGGGTATAGGTGTAGCAGGCCTCATAGTGGGTTTAACAACTCATTGGGTATAGGTGTAGCAGGCCTTTGGATTTCACAGTAACTATTGTTTCTGGTAGCGTGTCGGTAAAATCACGGAACCTAATTTTGTTTCCCATTATTATTATATAGAGAGTGACTATTCGACAAAAAATAATATATTAAACAGTTTCCGATGTGTTCCCATGATCACAAGGCACGGAACCGAAAAAGTGTCTACAAATCCTATGACCTGTGTAGGTATAAGGCCACTACAGTGACTTCTCTCTCACTAACCACTCACAACTAACCCAATGTCTTGCATAAACAGCCCAGATAGTAAGATGTGGGCCCAGGACAGTGTGCTTGAACCTTAATTGAATATAAGCATGCAAATAAGTACATGATTGGTTAAACAACAACATCATTATTCCCAGGTGATTTTGGTATACTAGTATCAGTGTTTCTGCCAGAAAGAAAGTTTTGGCTATGGCGCTATGGAATTGCATATTTACAATGTGTGTGCTGAATGTAACCACAGTTGACAGAATAAAAATGGGTTAATTTTAAGGTTAGGGTTAAGAAAATCATATAGTAGTGATAAGAGTCGTTCAATTTTGTCAAAAGGTCAACTTAAAAAAAATTAAATCTGCAAAAAAATCTGGGTATGTCAAAATATCCGTTTTACCCTCTGGCAGAAACCCTGAGTATGACAGTCTAGTCTTGTAAATAGTTTTATAATGTAGGTTTATTCAGATCTTTGTATACTACAAATTTGCAGGATTGTATATGTTACATCTTTAATAGACATCTTTAATAGACTTGCTATTACTGTCATGTTGTTACAGGGACAGACCCTAGTTTCAGCCCATGAAAATGCACATTAAGTTTAGTTAAAGGGACAGACCCTAGTTTCAGCCCATGAAAATGCACACTAAGTTTAGTTAAAGGGACAGACCCTAGTTTCAGCCCATGTAAATGGACACTAAGTTTAGTTAAAGGGACAGACCCTAGTTTCAGCCCATGAAAATGCACACTAAGTTTAAGTTAAAGGGACAGACCCTAGTTTCAGCCCATGTAAATGCACACTAAGTTTAGTTAAAGGGACAGATCCTAGTTTCAGCCCATGTAAATGCACACTAAGTTTAGTTAAAGGGACAGACCCTAGTTTCAGCCCATGAAAATGCACACTAAGTTTAGTTAAAGGGACAGACCCTAGTTTCAGCCCATGTAAATGCACACTAAGTTTAGTTAAAGGGACAGACCCTAGTTTCAGCCCATGTAAATGGACACTAAGTTTAGTTAAAGGGACAGACCCTAGTTTCAGCCCATGTAAATGGACACTAAGTTTAGTTAAAGGGACAGACCCTAGTTTCAGCCCATGAAAATGCACACTAAGTTTAAGTTAAAGGGACAGACCCTAGTTTCAGCCCATGAAAATGCACGCTAAGTTTAGTTTATCTACAAATCTGTAACACATTTGGATAAAGTTACATTTGAGTGAAACATGAGTTTGTGACTTTGAAATGCTGAAATACCCTGTAAAAATAGACTAAAACGTGACTCCATAACTATTACTACTCAGACGCACATGCATTTTAAAAAAATATGAGAAATCCATTTTGTGATATTAAAACACCGGGATGACCAAAAACACTTTGAATGTATGGAAATTAATAATCTAAACCATAAAATCTAAATAAAGTATGATTACAGTTATCAAAAATGGCTACAATAGTCAAAAATATTCCTTAGTGTTTAAAAACTAGGGTATGTCCCTTTAAATACTAGTATAATTGCTTTTGTCTTCTGTTCACAAAGTTCATGTCTTGTTGCATTTGAGAGAGCATTGAGACTAAACAAAATCTGATACATCTACTGAACTTCAAAGGCTATGTACATTTTATATGCACCAACAGACACACACAGCTAAAGACTGCTTAAGAAAACTTCTAGGTGTTTGATTTGCCATGTTTGTTACAAACTACTTCCTCATTCATGCTGTTATCTACATACACAGTACTGATTAACTCAACAACTCTGTTGTAACATGACACATTGGACACGTTTTTGTACTTGTCAATGAGACGTCTACAGTTACATGTACAGTAATACCTCTATAAACTGGACACCCTAGGGACCAAGTAAAAAGTCTGGTTTTAAGAGGTGTCCAGTAAAGAGAGGTTCTGTTCTGTACTCACATTTAAATAGAGACTGAAAAATGTCTGGTATTAAGAGGTGTCCAGTAAAGAGAGGTTCTGTTATGTACATGTACTCATATTTTAAACAGAGACACTGAAAAATGGCTGCTTTTGAGGGAATGCTAGTTTACTGAGGGTTCTGTTTCGAACGGTTTCACTGTACTGTGAAACCTGATTAAACAAGAGCCAAAATTATTTATTAAATTTAGCTTTGAAATATAATAATTATACGTACATTGTAACTATATGCCCATAAAAACTACAACCAAATAATTAAATTTTCTAAAAGTCTTTTGTGGATGACCGATAAAATTGGCTGTGTTCAGTTGAGGTGAACAGTCCATAATGTTATGCCAGGCTATGTTGCCAACAAATTTGTTGTCTTTGTGAAAACATGCCACTGTCTTCATGTCTGGCTGATGACAGTCAACATGCCAGTGGATTCATGTCTGGCTGATGACAGTCAACATGCCACTGTCTTCATGTCTGGTTGACACTAGATAATTATGAGATTAAGGAATAAAGTAAAATATTGGACTGGAGTACTCGAGGGTCAAGCTCTACCTGGACCCAAGTACCTGACACTTACACTAGATGATTATGAGACTAAGGAATAAAGTAAAATATTGGACTTGAGTACTCGAGGGTCAAACTCGACCCGGATCCGAGTACCCGACACTTACACTAGATGATTATGAGACTAAGGAATAAAGTAAAATATTGGACTGGAGTACTCGAGGGTCAAACTCGACCCGGACCCGAGTACCCGACACTTACACTAGATAATAATGAGACTAAGGAATAAAGTAAAATATTGGACTGGAGTACTCGAGGGTCAAACTCGACCCGGACCCGAGTACCCGACACTTACACTAGATAATAATGAGACTAAGGAATAAAGTAAAATATTGGACTCGAGTACTCGAGGGTCAAACTCGACCCGGACCCGAGTACCCGACACTTACACTAGATAATAATGAGACTAAGGAATAAAGTAAAATATTGGACTCGAGTACTCGAGGGTCAAACTCGACCTGGACCCGAGTACCCGACACTTACACTAGATAATAATGAGACTAAGGAATAAAGTAAAATATTGGACTCGAGTACTCGAGGGTCAAACTCGACCTGGACCCGAGTACCCGACACTTACACTGCATCATGATGAGACTAAGGAATAAAGAAAAATAGCATTGTGCATCTTAATTCCAGCGATGAACATGGATGCCAAATCATGCCATTGTATTGCATTCCATTCAGTCGACTTTTGTTTTCCCTTCATGTCTCATAGCCCTATAATTTAACTATCGTCAAGCATGTGACAAAATTATGTAAAAAAAAAAAAAATAAAAAAAAAAAAAAAAAAAAAAAATAAGAGTGCTCCATCTTGCATGTGTACTCGAGTGTCTTGCTAGACTAGATCCATGCCAGAGTACTCGAGTACTCGTGGAGACCCTAATACTTTAAGCAAAAAGCTGTACCGTAGTTTATGTGTAATATAATGATAAAAACACCCAAAAAAACACCCAACATCCAGCAATATATTCATTTGTACGTGTAGGGCTGAACATGCTTTGCACTTGTTAATAACTCAGGTCATTGTCGTTATTTATTTGTGGCTCTTTAACAACTGTATCATTTCATTGATAGTAAATTTTATCCTATAACTTACCCATACTACATGTATCTACAGGGCTTCTAGAATGTTTGTCAAATCCACTAGCCATATGATCAGTGGTTTTAAAAATTCACTAGCCCTACTTTATTTTAAGTTAATACAATTTTACTAAATAATAACTAGTTAGTGATAATTAGATATGTCACCTAAAGAGGGAGATGGAGCTTAAAAAAACTAACATTGGGGGTGAGTGGCAGGATATTCACATTTACAAAATAGACTTAACTGCAACATTTGACCAAAAAGAATTCACTAACCGTTGGGCATGATAATGGTAGTTATTTACTAGGCCAACATTGAATATCAGTAGCCATGGGAGTGGGGCTACCATAATCTAGAATCCCTGGTATCTATGTGATAAACCCATTTGATATTTACCATTATTAACTTGGTTAATAATATTTTGCTGTCAATAGGTAATTTGTTTACAACCAACAAGACTTATATACTTATATGTGATGTCATATTACCGGTGAGGCAACTTCAGAACTTTGAGTTACTAAATATCTAATTAAAATGTTATTTTAGAAGTGTTATGGGATAAATAGAATTCACTACTCATGTTTTTTAATGTGTAAAATATCAACCTCGTCTAGTTAATCGGTATTTGTCTCGGCAGAGTCTTGACAAATACTGATTAACATAGACTCAATTGATATTTTCCATATTACAAAACACTCGTGACGAATCGTCTGTAAATGTACATTTATATGTTTTATTTCCAGAGAAGCTATCAACCTGGTGGCCGAGGCTGCAGGACTGAAAACTGTTTCCAAGAAGAAACGAGTATGAAAACTTTCAGTAATTGGCACTAGTTTATGCATGAGACAGTATTTCAAAATCTTACATAACCAGAAGTCGGTTCACTTGATTTTTTTAGCTACATCTATGTAACCAATTGTTTGAGAGGGGGGATGTAGCCTAGTAGTAAAGCGCTTGCTTGATGCGCGGTCGGTTAAGGATCGATCCCCATCGGTGGCCCCATTAGACTATTTCTCGTTCCAGCCAGTGCACCACAACTGGTGTAACAAAGGCTGTGGTATGTACTATCCTGTCTGTGGGATGGTGCATATAAAAGATCCCTTGCTGCTAATCGAAAAGAGTAGCCTATGAAATGGTGACAGCAGGTTTCCTCTCTCTCTATATCTGTGTAGTCCTTAACCATATGTCTGATGTCATATGACTGTAAATAAAATGTGTTGAGAGCATCATTAAATAATTGTTTGATTTAAGTGGATTGTATATGACATTATTTAACCGGTCAGTTATCTACCCCTAACACACTTGAATTACAGTTCTGTATTACAAGTACATTGATATTCAAAAGATAATTGAACTAACTGATTTTGCAATGAGAGTATACTAAAATCAGTGTAGCACAGTCTAAAATATGTGCACCACTATTTTGAAATGCAGCAGTAACGTTTCTGTGATGGTTCCAGGCCCTAACCTAGAATTGAAAAAGTAGGAGAAGTGACTTCTTCCTTCCCAGAAATAAAAATATGTGAAGTGAACATTTATCAGTGCATTTCTTAACGTTTCACCAGTTTCTGTGTTTAAAATTGCAAAAATTCTTAATTTTACACTCTAATCGTAATATTTCGATATAAAATACTACTTCCGGAAATAAATATTACGGCGACTTCAACTTCTCACTACTGCCAATAACTTGGCGACTTTAGCTTACTTTCGGCGAAAAGAATGCTCATTTCACCCTCAAGATTAGGGCCTGTTGCATAAATTTGAAGCTTTTTAACCTTCATGTGAAAAAGTATGAAATGGATAAGGTATGAAATTTATGTAATTTTTACAAATGGGAAATTTTAAATTTTCATTCTTAGGTGGAGAAGAAAATACTGAAAATGATAGGCGACAATCCGTACATGCACTATGCCGGCTCCAACGTTAACATGACCATTACCACCGATACCATCAACTTGATGGTGATGGAGTCAGGGGAGGTAAGCAGTGTTGTGCATTTATTTATTTATATGAGGGGGCAGGACGTAGCCAAGAGGTAAAGTGCTCTCCTGATGCGCGGTCGGTCTAGGCTTGATCCCCGTCGGTGGGCCCATTGGGCAGTTTATCGTTCCAAACAGTGCACCACAACTTCAATCTAATTAAAATTAGCTCCACTATTACATGTGGATCTAACAGCAGCCAGTTGGAGCTCATGTCCACCAATCAAAACCTTACTTGCAGAATCATGCCAGTGACCACAACTTATATTTCAAAGGCTGTGGTATGTGCTATTCTGTCTGTGGAATGGTGCATATAAAAGACCCCTTGCTACTAATGGAAAAATGTAGCGGGTTTCCTCACTATGACTGTCAAAATGACCATATGTTTGACATCCAAAAGCTGATGATTTTTAAATCAATTTGCTTTAGTGGTGTCATTAAAAAACAAAAAACAAAACAAAAAACGCAACGTTAAAGGGAGATTCCTGAGTTTGATGCAATTTTTAAGATTTTATCAACTAACAGAGACTTTTTAACGATTGTAATTACATATCAAATATATTTTCTGCATAAAATATCAGTGGCTGTATATTAAACATGTTTCTGATTGTTCTAATATTTGTACTAGGTTAAATTTCCTTTTATTTCCTAAAATATAGTTTTTTTGTACGTACGAAATTATTTGAAGACAAAATCCAGTTTGGGCTTCTTACAAATATTAAGATGACCAGAAACACATTGAATATACATACACTGATATTCGAAATAAGAAAATATATTTAATATGCAAGTTTAATCGTAGAAATATTTTATCAGTTGGAAACATCTTACAATGCTAAACTCAGGAATGTCCCTTTAACTTTGTTTATTTATATGTACCCCTCACTAATACTATCTCTAACATAGACTTAACCTTCACTGTTGACTCTTTATGTTGATTGTAATGGAGATAAGCAAATGTAAACATGACTATCGTGATGATAACAGAACCAGGCAGGGTAAGCTTATAGAGATACCTGTATGGCCATCATGTTCTTACCATTGTTTTAATAAGGAGGTATATCTGTCTCTGTCATCCCAGTAGATTAAAAATGATAATTTTATTAAATACAGAATGTCATACACAGAAGTGGAATTTAAGTAAATTCATTTGTGAAGCACTTAGAATTCGAGAAGTACATGTATTCTGTAATTGTTAATAAAAGTCATTTGGTTAGTATGTATAAATATTATGATTGGTCTACATATTTCATTTATGTATGTGTAGATGTCTGCACTACTCTTCTTGTAACAGGGTCGTCAACCCTAACAATGAAACCAGTAAAAAAAAGTAGATAAATAAATGAGGTACATGCCTGAACCTCTTTTGGATAGAAATAAACTAACAGTAACAGTAATAAGGAGATAAACCAATACCAGTATGCAGACCTAGAATTGAAAACAGCCAAGAGGAGTGATTATTTATTAGTGTCTCCTAACATACTTTATGGGGAGCCATTTAAAATATTACCATATTTCTCACACGTGTATATTGAGCACTGAAATTTATTCCTTTTGTAGTACATATACTATTTAAAAAACCCACAGACAACAATAACAACAAAACACACTAAGGAGGGAGAAAAATCTCCATCCTTAAACTAGTTCTAGAATAATGATGGGGAACCAGGGTGATAGCTAACCTTAGGTCTCACTACACAGTTCGCTTCTGAGTGAGAGTTCATTCATCACGGTCCAGTATAGTTCCTAATTGTGACACATGTTGTGGTTCACATATTCACTTATAGGAATTGGCAAAGAATTAAAACAATATGTATGTTTAATGATAAGCCTTCTGGCTGTATTTTGCCCATGTTATTTTGTAATATTGTCCATTGACTTTTTGGGACATGGTGTATAGCACAAGAGATGGCCGGAGTGAATAGTTTAATGAATGTTCGGACCAGTACTACAGCCAGATGCGGTCATATACATGTAGCAAAAAACAGATGGAAATGTTCTTAATTTTGGAGTGAAAATAAATTCTTATACTGCAAAACGGGTATTATTCGCGAATGTGTAATTTTCGCGTTTTTAATTTAACCGCAAAAATTACTCGTACGCAAATAATAAAATCCATTAGAACAAAAAAACAAAAACAACAACAAACAGTTTAGCAATTTTGGCATGCTGTTGATTTTTGGAACAGACATTCTTACTGGTATTTTTAAGCTGTGAATAAACATTTAGAAATTAGTATAATGAGCCATTTTTAATTGGCCAATCAAAATAAGGGACACAAATGGTTTCGTAAACTTCCGAAAAAATGTCATTGACAAGTGACAAAAACAAAAGAGGTAGGCGTTTTTAACAACCGGTGTTTAAACATTAAAACAAGATTACTAGTACAAGTGTTTGTCTTTATTTCACACTTTCTGGAAAGTTGATTGAACCACATCCTGGATTAATTTCATTAGTGTGGTCGCCGCTTGACATGCGGCTGCAGCACTTAGCGGAGTCGCTCAGAAAGGGATAATATTACGTATACCTCTGTTGACCACTCTAGTGTCGATTTAATGTTATGTACCAAAGTATAGTTTTGTACGTGTTAGTAATTTAAAAAACAAACAAACAAAAAAGAAAAAACAAAAACCATGACACCGCGAAAATTAAAAACCGCGAACTGCCTTCATTTTTGATATCACGAAAATTTACTGTCGCAAATAATACCTGTTTTACAGTATATTGTACATTGTATGTTCGCAATGGTGTGTTTTGTTAGTGCCAACGAGAACCTGTTCCATTGGCAATCTTCATTTGAAGTTGTACAATTTGACATGGATTTCAGTAGCAGATGACATCTGTGTAGTGAGACTTTAAATCTGAGGTTTAATATGACAGTGCAGGTCATCGTGTTTTCAGAGGTACTGTCTGTTTAGTAGCATTTTTCACAGAACGTTACTTCTGATCATTCCTTTATACCTGTTTGTTATATGAATTTTGGTTTTCTTTCATTACATCAGCATGGATTTTTCTTCCTTCATAATTTGATACTTGATTATACTGAAAGTGCTATATTTCTTATTGTTTCAGATTATTGCAGATCACCCAATGCAAGTTGTATCATTTGCCTCTGGAGGGGATGCAGTAAGTGTTTTTTTCTTTATTAATAAAACATTTGTAAGGTAGTTATTTAAACACTTTGATTCTAGTCAGGATGGAACAGAAACAAAAAGTGCTTTTAAACCTTTTTATTTATTACTCCCCTATTGATCCAACCGGAGGGGAAAATAGATTTCATTTTTGTCTGTGTGTCTGTCCGTCACATAATGTGACATAGTTGTTTTTTTCTGCAATACCTCAAGATAATCAGCTGAAATTTTGTACTATTACAGATCAAGTATGACCTTCATGGTGATTTACCCATTTTTTGACATGGTTATGGCCCTTGAATTTATTTAGGAAATATGAAAATTTGTTGGGCTCGGTGGGGGGGGGGGGGGGGGGGGCAAGTATTGCTTTAGCAGTATTCTCAGAATGCTTGTTTTAATTAAAAATAATATATTGTGATAAAAAGTTTAAAATATCTAAAAGGCCTGTTTTATCTTAATCATGGTAATGGTAGTTGACTTTACGTGGATTTGTTTTTTCTGTTATTCTAATGCATGCAATGTTTAAAAAAAAATAGATCTATTTATCGAAATACCAAATTTATCTGTTGAATATTGTAGGAGACGTTGGATTTTGTTGCCTATGTTGCCAAGGATCCCAGCAGAGGGCGTGCCTGTCACGTGTTGGAGTGTGGGGGCGGTTTGTCTGAGGACGTTGTCACGACGATCGGACAGGCGTTTGAGCTGCGCTTCAAGATGTACCTGAACAAGAAACCGAAAGCTGTACAGCTGACTGACATGTGAGTAACTCGCCATGTAGAAGATGACCTTTAAATTAAATATATTCAATTATCTTTGTGGTAGAAGGGGAGAGTTTTTTTTGCAAATAATGTTTTTTTTTTTTTTTTTTTTTTGGCAGAATCAAACATGCTGTGTTGTTTGTGTAGGACAATGGGTTAATTGTTACTGTTTGTAGTTAAGGAGAGAAGTTGATATAATGACCTTGTACCTCCACATGAATCATTCAAACTCTCTCAGGCTTGGAACCAGTACTGGGATGTGAATCTAGTACCTGCCAATCTTAAAGGTCCTATGTCAAAGTTGAAACTACAATATTTTGTTATTTTCACATTTATTTGTAATAAATAACTACAAATTAATCGATCCCATGCATAATCTTTCCATAATTAACTCTAGAATAATAATTTTCAAAAATCTTGCATTGGACGATAAGAGGGGTTTTCCGAATAATTTGTGGCTAAATATAGCATGGCCACCATCTTTGTTTCTTTTGTCAGTTGACTACATAGAATTCTAAGTGAACTTAATGCATTGAATGTGTACATATAAAAAGAGAGACGTCACTAGTTAATGCATGCGACACTCTCTCAAGATTCCCTCTTAAAATTATATTTTTTCTACTAGTAAATGGAATTATTTAGTTGTATTTTTTTATAGACATATAGCTGAAGGTATAAAGATGAACTGCCATTATTGCAACTTTAACATAGCACCTTTAAGTCTGATGGCTTAACAGTTACACCACTGAGGCCAGTAATAGTACCTGTACATATTAAAATTTTGTTCATATCGGCCATTGACATTCTGATGTTATTGTTTTGGTATTGATCGTTTGAAACTTGTCTTGTCGGATTTTGCATACTATTCTTAACGGTTAATGTAAATTTACCTTATTTTATGGACAATAATGTGAAATTGAACAAATAAATAACATTTTCAGGCGGGACAATCCTTCGTTTGAAAATTCCAAGTGGGGAGAAGAACAAGATTACTATAATGACAGACCAGGAGCCTGTCCCCCCTCTCCTCCATCCGTCCCCCCGATGCCAGAATATAATACTCCAAACAGTCTTCCAGTAAGTATTTCCCCCATAAGTGAATATAATACTGCAATGTTCTAGTAAGTATCCCTCCAATGACCAAATATAATAGCAGGGAAAATTTTGTTTTCAAAATATTGCTTAGTAACATTTCTAGTCGATTAAAAAAGATTAGCAACAACTGTTTAATTATTTAAAATTGTGTGGCAGTCTCTGAATCGTTCATAGTGATACTGAATAAAATGTTCCCTGAACAGTCTTTCAGTATTCCCCCCACCTATGACTGAATTTAATACCACAGTCTTCCAGTCAGTATTTCCTAACATGATCAAATTTAAAGGGACATTCCTGAGTTTGCTGCGATTTTTAAGATCTTATCGACTAAAAGAGACTTTTTAACAATTGTAATTACATATCACATATATTTTTCTGCATAAAATATTAGTGGCTGTATATTAAATGGGTTTCTGGTTGTTCTTATATTTGTACTAGGTTAAATTTCATTTTATTTCCTAAAAAATTTTTTTTTCATACGTACGAAATTATTTGAAGATAAAATCCAGTTTGGGCTTCTTACAAATAATATTAAGACGACCAGAAACACATTGAATATATAGCCACTGATATTCTAAACAAGAAAATATATTTAATATGTAATTTTAATCGTAAAAATATTTTATTAGTCAGAAACACCCCAAATAGGCTCCTAGTAAGTATTCCACTGATGAAAATGTTAGTAACCTTCTTAACATAGTCTATATAACCTTGACTTATTTCTGTGTTTGTAAAGCATTGTGGGTTTTTTGTTGTTCTCTGCAGGTTGGTATGTATGTGTCGGTGAAGGACAAACCGGGGGAAGCGGTGTATGCTGAACCTAACAAACCGCTGATAGACCTGTCTGATAGTAAAGTGTACGACAACACTCCAGGTTGGTTCACAGTTCTCATTTGTGCTTTAGAATATAGTATACAAAGTGTCAGATAGCAAAGTGTACGACAACACTCCAGGTTGGTGCACAGTTCTCGTTTGTGCTTTAGAATATAGTATACAAAGTGTCAGATAGCAAAGTGTACGACAACACTCCAGGTTGGTTCACAGTTCTCATTTGTGCTTTAGAATATAGTATACAAAGTGTCAGATAGCAAAGTGTACGACAACACTCCAGGTTGGTGCACAGTTCTCGTTTGTACTTTAGAATATAGTATGCAGAGTGTCAGATTTTACCTATTTTATTTATGGAATTCATCTTTGTACGCAATATTTAACACAATGTTTGTATGGTGGTCTACTGGATGTGGGTGCAAAAACATCCTTGCAAAGTGCAGCATTGGATAAGTATAAAGAAAAAGCGGTCAGAACAATGAGAAACTATAAAACGGGCCTTATCATATTATAGATTTGAAAATTGTAATAAGATTAATTCACCTGGGACCTAATTCACAAAGCTCTCTGAAGCAACATCACATCATCCTTGCAAGTCGTTTTGCATTGCACTAGACATTGCAAAGTTGTGCAGAGATTTATCAAGTCTTTCTGTTTGTCCGAAGATAGGCTCCTTCCCAAAAAGTTAATGGCGCTGAAAATTCCCAGTTTCTATCATAATGGTAAAAATCCCCAATATTTATAATTAAATATGTCTGCCCTAGTAAATTAATTCAAACAGTAGTGCACTGCATCAAGTGAGGAGTCTGAAAAATATCCCACATATGATTTAGTCACGCTAATTTTTCCATGACATGGGGACCCTGGCATAAAATGGTGGGCGGGACGTAGCCTAGTGGTAAAGCGTTCGCTTGATGTACGGTTGGTCTTTTAATCGATCCCTGTCAATGGACCATTTGGCTATTTCTCCAGCCAGTGCTCCACAACTGGTGCAACAAAGGCCGTGGTATGTACTATCCTGTCTGTGGGATGGTGCATATAAAAGATCCCTTGCTGCTAATCGAAAAGAGTATCCCATGAAGTGGCGACAGCAGGTTTCCTCTCTCTATATCAGTGTGGTCCTTAATCATATGTCTGACGCCATATAACCATAAATTAAATGTGTTGAGTGCGTCGTTAAATAAAACATTTTCTTCCTTCCTGGCATAAGATTCTGGATAAATCCCTGTTGTGAGATTTTGGTGAATTAAACTCCAGTTGTTGTGGTGGATTTTTTTTTTGGGGGGGGGGGTGGGGGTTGGGGTTTGGGAGCATGTTTTGTTTCATTTTGCAGTACAAACATTTGTTCAGTTAGCATTTGAAATTTTAGATTAAAATGTTTTCTTGTTCTGCTTTAAACTACATGTAGGTTATTGGTTAAGATGTTTCAACTACTTCAGCACACAATATGAACATCCTTGTTTTCAACATCGGTGGTGTGAGGCTGTAATCTAAATCCCTATAACATAGTACACAATGTTTGTCTTGCAGGAAGTGCTGATCAACATAATTTGGATTCATGCTGTAATGTGTACGACAACAAAGCCGGCGTGACAAACGAAAACAAAGAGAACATTGTCTACGACAACAAGGAAAACATGTCAGCTGAGCAGGCATCGACCGGAGCGATAGATCCATTTGACATGCGTACGAATCAACATTTTACTAATTTTATCAACATTTTACTAATATTTACCAAGATTTTACTAATTTTATTAACATTTTACTAATTTTATCAATATTTTACAAATGTTACCAAGATTTTATAAATTTTATTTGCCATTTGTAACAATGTGTCTTAGCAGAACCTTTTTGCAATACCAGTGCCTTATCAGAATGAAATATAATATGATTATTTAATTACAGATCCGTTTGGTCATAACTTACTAGAATCTTTTCCCAGTTCTGGTGCCTTATCAGAGTCAAATGTAACATGATTACTTAATTCCAGATCTGTTTGGCCGTAACTTACTAGAATTTGTTCCCAGTTCCGGTGCCATATCAGAGTGAAATGTAATATGATTACTTAATTACAGATCCGTTTGGTCGTAATTTACCAGAACCTATTCCTAGTTCCGTGTCAAATGGTGAGATCAATGGGAAAATGGACAATCCAGCCCCGACGTTCGAAGAATGGTTTCATGGCCAGTTATCAAGAAAACAGGTACATAGTGTTATAGTGAAGCACAATAATAACAGCATACCATATGTAAAGTGATAGACCGTAGGTTTTAAACACTATGACATATTTTTCACTATTAAAACTGTTTTTGATAATTTAAATTAGGAGTACTTACATTTTATTGTTTAAAATATAAATTTTCGTACACCTGAAGTGGTTTTGGTCATTCAGATGTTTGCAATACCCCAAAATGTATTTTTCATAATTCTAAAAACTCATGTGCATAGTACACAGGGCTAGTGTAAAATGCAAACCCAGTAGCCCGATGGGCTAGTGGATTAAAAAAAACAAAAACCCGGCTAACTCACAATAATTGTTTTCCACCACAGATGTCTGTTTGATAAATGTTCTCCTGAAATTGATCATTGCATAATATCAACAATTCAATCAGTACATATATTAACTGAAATCATCTGTTAGATCGACCATTCAAAATTGCTCCTAAATTCCTTCATCAAAAATGTGCACCCATTCTCTTTGGCTTAATCCTATGAGACGTTCCAAATTCCATATCACCATACCACCCTCCGCCTGTTACTGGCTACGGTCGGGACTGCTGGTGCTCTCTTGCACCTGCCAGTGCAGGCAGTTCCCCCTCCTACCCACCCCACCTTTCCTGTCCTGGAAGGAGGAGCCGGCCTAGGCCTGCACCTGTGCCCAGGACAGGTGTGCGCTACAACAGTTTGCTCTGAATGTGCACGTTAAACAATTCCATCCATTCATCCATCTGTTTGATGTATTTTTTTTATTACCCATATGGGCAGTCAGATGTGGGTGAATATATTTTCTATCTTTCTCTAGGGAAAGATAGAAGCTATCTTTCCCCGCTGCCCTCATGACGTTAGTTTGGTGACGTCATCGGTTTCCTCGACTGTCAAACTGAACACTGTTGAAATCGTTTAAGCAATTTGTTCTTGTTAACAATTAAACATGCTCTAAACTAATTTCTTTGTAGTTCATTCACTTCCCACTAGAAACATCAGTTCATTACAAATGTGACTTCTCTTGCTTGCATTTGATTTGTGTACCTAAAGATAGCTTTTGACGTCATTGCCTTTCTTTCGTGACGTCATCAGTTTCCTCAGACTTTCACGTCTTGTCTTATAGTTTGTGTCATGTAAGAAGTTTAAGGTTTATGTTTCTAAACTATTTACACTATGGGTTATAAATACAATAACCCACTTGATACTCAGAATTAAAGATTATCTGTCCCTCATGAAATTAATGTCAGTCACTCACTAAAGCTTGGGACTGACAACATTAATTTCACAAGGGACAGATAATCCGTAATTCCTCGTAACTTGTAAAAAAGTAAAGTATTTTTAATTTAACAACGCCACTAGAGCACATTGATTTTTTATCTTATCATCGGCTATTGGACGTCAAACATATGGTCATTCTGACACTGTTTTATTTTAGAGGAAACCCGCTGTCGCCACATAGGCTACTCTTTTACGACAGGCAGCAAGGGATCTTTTATTTGCACTTCCCACAGGCAGGATAGCACAAACCATGGCCTTTGTTGAACCAGTTATGGATCACTGGTCGGTGCAAGTGGTTTACACCTACCCATTGAGCCTTGCGGAGCACTCACTCGGGGTTTGGAGTCGGTATCTGGATTAAAAATCCCATGCCTCAACTGGGATCCGAACCCAGCCTGTAGACCGATGGCCTAACCATGACGCCACCGAGGCCGGTCATAACTTGTAAGTTATTGTCTATATGATTCCTGTTTGTGTTACAGGCGGAGGAGCTACTGGAGGAGGATGGAGACTTCCTGGTCCGTGAGAGCAGCAACAGTCCGGGTCAGTATGTGCTGAGTGGACGCCAGCATGGACACGTTAAACACCTGCTGCTCGTCGACCCAGAGGGAGTGGTACGTCCATTTAACAGTTCTGGAATTTCATAGTCGTCTGTTCGTTATCGAGTAGATTAGGGCCCCTACGCAGAGATGGATCTAAAGGGGGGTGGGGTGGGGGGCGGGCCCTAAATTTTGTGATAGTTATAATTTTATTATATATTTTAATTTTTTAAGAATTCGGGAACTTCATAGTTGTCTGTTCATTATCATGTGGATTAGGGCCTCGGGGGGGGGGGGGGGGGGCCAGAGGCCTGTACACCCCCCTCTAAAATTTTATAGTTATCATTTTATTATATATTAATTTTAATGTTTTTTACAATCTCCATCCAAGCCTCCTCCAAAGTTCCCATGGAAATCTACCTCATGTCACTGCCCTCCCCCCCCCCCCCCCCCCCCCCCCCCCCCCCCAATGGATTTTCTGGAGTCGCCACTGCTACGTGTCAAAATATATTAGACTCCGGTACTCGAGGCTCAAACTTGACCCAGACCCGAGTACTCGACACTTACACTAGATGATAATGAGACCATGGAAAGTAGCAATATGGATCTTAATTCCAGCGCTGAACATGGACGTCAAATCAGGCCATTCTTTTGCATTTAGAAACCGGTTGATATGTTCAGTGTTGTTATTGCCTTTGTATTGCATTCCACACATTCGACTTTTGTTTTCCCTGCATGTCTTATTAGGGCTTCCATGAGTCCAGAATATTGGACTCGGGTACTTGAGGGTCAAACTCGATCAGGACCCGAGTACCCGACACTTAAACTAGATGATAATGAGACTTACGGAATAAAGTAAAATAGCATTATGCATCTTAATTCAAGCGCTTAACATTGATGTCAAATCATGCCATTGTATTGCATTTAAAAACCGGTTGATATGTTCAGCGTTGTGAAGGACGGACGGCCAATTTAAAAGAGAAACTAGCGCATGATCATATAATTATTGTGTAACTTATATCGTTGATTATTTGTACAGCTGAAAATATTGTCCTACATTGTCCATTGTTTTATAGTTGAATCATTATGTTCCACCTTGTACAGGTACTAGAGTCCTGCCAAAGACTCAAGGAGACCCTACGTGGAACCATGGCAACCACTGGCTCATGACTGTTATATCAAAGGCCATGCCATATGCTGTCCTGTCCATGACAAATTGTATATAAAAGACCCCTTGCAGTTTTATCAGTACGAGTAATCTGTGTGGCAGCAGTTGTCGGAAAAAACATACTGTAAAACGGGTATTATTCGCGAATGTGTAATTTTCGCGTTTTTAAGTTAGCCGCGAAAATTACACTTACGCAAATAATAAAATCCATTAGAACCAAAAAAACAAAACAAAAAACAAAAAAACAACAACAACAAACAGTTTAGCAATTTTGGCATGCTGTTCTGCATCATACAGTCTATATTCACTGTGTTTTTGTTTACGATTTGTAGAAGTGTTTAATTTATCAACGGCATCATTGGCGGTCTGTGTCGATTGAACTTCTTTGATCATTAAACACGTTGAAGGGTCAGGTAAACCAACGGTTTCAGGTTTGTCCGAGCTTTTTTTAACCACTGCAAAATTGAACCTGCCATAATGCTAAATGTAGTTGATTTTTGGAACAGACATTCTTACTGGTATTGTTAAGCTATGAATAAACATTTAGAAATTAGTATAATGAGCCATTTTTAATTCGCCAATCAAAATAAGGGACACAAATGGTTTTGTAAACTTCCAGAAAAACGTCATCAACAAGTGACAAAAACAAAAGAGGTGAGACGTTTTTAACAACCGGTGTTTAAACATTAAAACAAGATTACTAGTACAAGTGTTTGTCTTTATTTCACACTTTCTGGAGATTTGATTGAACCACATCCTGGATTAATTTCATTAATGGTATACACAGTGTGGTCGCTGCTGGACAAGGGATAATATTACGTATACCTCTGTTGACCACTAGTATCGATTTAATGTTATGTACCAAAGTATAGTTTTGTACGTGTTAGTAATTTAAAAAACAAACAAACAAAAAACAAAAAACAAAAACCATGACACCGCGAAAATTAAAAACCGCGAACTGCCTGCATTTTTGATATCGCGAAAATTTACTGCGCGAATAATACCCGTTTTACAGTATTCTAGAGACACCACCTTAATATGAAATGTGCTGAGGTGTCAAACAAATATTCCTTTCCTTTCTTTTTCAAGAAATATAAGTTTAGGATCTGATACATTAATCCTGGTTGATGATAGCTGTGTTGTTTTACTTACCTATTTACTTATGCCCATTGTCCCTCCTGGAGCATAGGCCGTCGACAACAGCTCTCAAGAGTCTTCTGTCCAGGCCTGGTGCTTATAACACTTTTTAGAGTCAAGACTTGAGACTGTAATAGAGTCTGAGACACTAATGCCATGACAACACCATACAAATTATATGTGTGTGACGTCATTAGAGATCGATTTCTCGCTCTAGCCAGTGCACTACGACTGTTATATCAAAGGCCGTGGTATGTGCTATCCTGTCTGTGGGATGGTGCATATAAAAGATCCCTTGCTACTAATGGAAAATTTTTGCGGCTTTCATCTCTATGACTGTGTCAGAATGACCATATGTTTGACATCCAATAGCCAATGATTAATAAATCAATGTGCTCTAGTGGTGTCGTTAAACAAAACAAACTTCTTTTTTTTTTCATTAGAGATTGAGTCTGGAGACCCTGGGCTCTTGTTTCCATCTGTCTCCAGGTATAGCCTGTTGTTTTGGTGTCCGCCTGGAGGTTCCTTCGCTGTGTTTTCTTCGGGAGGCCTCTTTTTCTCTTGCTGTCTGGGTTCCATGTCAGAGCATACCTGGTCATAGCTGATGGTGATTTCTGGAACGTATTGCCAATCTATCCTCATCTTCTTTTTATTTAATTTTCGGCCTCGGTGGTGTCGTGGTTAGGTCATCGGTCTACAGGCTGGTAGGTACTGGGTTCGGATCCCAGTCGAGGCATGGGATTTTTAATCCAGATACCGACTCCAAACCCTGAGTGAGTGCTCCGCAAGGCTCAATGGGTGGTGTAAACCACTTGCACCGACCAGTGATCCATAACTGGTTCAACAAAGGCCATGGTTTGTGCTATCCTGCCTGTGGGAAGTGCAACTAAAAGATCCCTTGCTGCCGGTCGTAAAAGAGTAGCCTATGTGGCGACAGCAGGTTTCCTCTAAAAAACAGTGTCAGAATGACCATATGTTTGACGTCCAATAGCCGAGGATAAGATAAAAAATCAATGTGCTCTAGTGGCGTCGTTAAGTAAAACAAACTTTACTTTACTTTCATTTTCGGCAGTCATTTGGTGAAGGGTGTAGCCCAGTGGTAAAACGCTTGCTCGATGCGCAGGCAGTCTGAGATCGATCCCCATTGGTGGGCCCATTGGGCTATTTCTCGTTCCAGCCATTGCACCACGACTGGTATATCAAAGGCTGTGGTATGTACTACCCTGTCTGTGGGATGGTGCATATAAAAGATCCTTTGCTGCTAATTAAAAAGAGTAGCCCATGAAGTAGCGACAGTGGGTTTCCTCTCTCAATATCTGTGTGGTCCTTAACCATATGTCTGATGCCATATAACCGAAAATAAAATGTGTTGAGTGCGTCGTTAAATAAAACATTTCCTTCCTTCCTTCATTTGGCGAATTCTCTGCCTCTGTGTTGTGTTTAGCCCATAATGATTAAATAATAGCAAAATTAGAGGAATATTTTGTCTATTTTTGTGGGGGATTTTCTCCATCCCATTCAGTGCCCTATTACTGGTTTATCTAAGGCTTGGTATGTGCTGTCTTGTCTAATGGGAAAGTACATATAAAAAGATCCCTAGCTGCTAATGGTAAAATGTTGCCTTGGTGGCGCAGTGGTTAAGCCATCGGACTACAGGCTGGTAGGTACAGGGTTCACAGCCCGGTACAGGCTCCCACCCAGAGCGAGTTCTTAAGGGCTCAATGGGTAGGTGTAAGGCCACTAAACCCTCTTCTCTCTCACTAACCACTAACCAACTAACAACTAACCCACTGTCCTGGACAGACAGCCCAGATAACTGAGCCATGTGCCCAGGACAGCGTGCTTGAACCTTAATTGGATATAAGCACGATAATAAGTTGGAATAAAATAAAATGAAATGTAGCATGTTTCTTATAAGACTGTGTTAGAATTATCAAATGTTAAATAAATCAGTTTGATCTAGTGGTGTCTTTAAACCAATAAAAACTTTAACATTTTCTAAATTGGTGATATTTTTCTGTTCCAGGTGAGAACAAAGGATTTCATTTTTGACAGTGTCAGTCATCTCATCACATACCACAGATTGAACAATTGGCCAATTGTTACACAGGGGAGTGAACTCTTGCTGAATCGACCAATCAAAAACAGCTTAGCATCTTGTTAGGCACAGGGAATTTATGACATTAAAAAGGCATGTAGAAGAAAAATTGAAGTGGTTATTTTGAATATTGAATAGCTTTTGTTTTTAGGGGTAGGGGGGAGGGGATGAATATGATTTTAATACTTCATATTGTTATTTATTTATAACCATTGCAGCTGTATAATGAAACAAAAGTTATAAATTAAAATAATTTGATATCTTGTGTATACTTCAGACATTGAATTTCAGATTTTAAAAAAAAGGTTTTCCCACCAAATTCATATAAATTATGTAATCTACATATTTTGGCTTTCAATTTCAAAATCTTATGCTTCTGACTCAAAAGCTAAGTTTTGCAGAAGCACAGAATCCTGTATTTAGAAAATTTTTTTTTTTTTTTTTTTTTTACATTCAGTTTAAAACCCACCTGTAACTGAATCTTCATGAATATTCATTGAAAAAAACCCACCCTCCTGTAACTGAATCTTCATGAATATTCATTGAAAAAAAGATTTTTGTATTAATGCATATTGACCATTTGACTATCAAGGTATATTTGACGAATAACATAACAGATTATGATTAACATTTGTTGTATATAATGATGTGAGCAGATGTGTATATTAATATTTAAATTATCAGAGTTTTTATTCATATCATTGATTGATGACAATTATATAAAAGAATATTTTTCATTTGAATGCTGTACAGTGATATACAGAATGTGTGTTTGTCTTATATACAGATATGTAATATATAATAGTCTTCCATACAAAATATAAAACTGTCAGTTACTGTTTTATTATAAATTACAAAATACACTTTTGACTGCTTTATGCAGAGATATGGTTTTGATTAAAGAAAACAGATTTACTGTTATGTTTTATGGTATGTGAAACACATGGTTTGTGTATGACATATTGTCAAAATTCTAAATAATAAAAAGGAATTGATAACAAGGATACACATTTCTGCCAATTCTGTTCTTTCAGAAAGCTTTTGCTACCCATAAATACACTGTATGTCTGTTAGAAGAACAGCCTAAACTCACAGTATATAGTTTGATGGATTCTCTTACCCATGACAGCTGTATTGGCAGATCCACAAACTAAATTCACAAACTAAGGGTTGATATTTATGATGTAATATGTTCTTATGTATTATTAGAACCATAGATTATTTTGGTTTATGAAGTAACATCACTGAACTCTATGGATTTTAAACTGCTGTATGAGACCACCTAAGAGAATGATTGTTATCAAATTATGTCTTGTACTGGTGCTGTCCATGACTCATGTTTTGTCTTCAGCATGAGTTGTCTGTCATGTAAATGAGGGACTAAAATAAATATTAAAAAAAAATAAAAAATGATTAGAACCATAGGCCTATATTATTTTGGTTTATGAAGTAACTTTACTGAACTCTATGGATTTTAAACTGCTGTATGAGACCACCTAAGAGAATCTTTTTTTATTACCGTATTCTGAATGCGCTGGGTTTTTTTTTTAAATACCAAATTACCGCAGTATCCCACTGAAACTGCTTATTTTGTAAGGTGTGTTTTTAATAGATTTTTAAATTAACTAAAATATGAATTTAAAACAAAAACACATAATGTTTTATTATCTTAGATATACATCAACGTGTAGACTGTGACACTTCTGTTTCAATAAGTCAATAAAATTATAAAAGCTGACTGAGTGTGTAGATTTATTTTTAAATTAACCAAAAATATCAATATAAACCATTGACTATTAAGCCAATTTTAGATATCCATGTCAAGCATAACAAGGCATATACAATTATCTCAACCAATCAAAAGTTATGTTACAGCACTGCATGGAAGCTGCTGTTAGACTTGTTATATCATTCACAGCTCATCCCCTTATTCCTACCATATACAGCTTTCTGGGGCGTAGCCAGACAGGAAAAAACGCAGAGGCAAATCCAGACCTGTAAAATAAATATCGGTGTCATGGGGAAAATAAAATAAATCTCGTCTGCCTCATGCTGGCAACGCCATTGGCTTTCTTATATGTTACAGTGGGGTATACAGTCACGAAAGCGCAGTTTACTAGTATTGGAAATGTCAAATGGATTTGCCTTGATTTGCATGAATGCTCTTTCAATGAAAGATGTAGATTATATTGGAGAAAAAAAAGGGTATCATATATAAACCAAATAATTTTTGTATTTTTTGTATAGTGGTGTTAACATGTTTTAATTATTTAGCTTTACATCTTCCATTCGTATAAAGAGTTTAACTTTAAGATGTTTATAAAACAATCTCATAATAGTGTATAGTATTTGTATGTCAAGTACAAATATGTCCCTAACATTGTAACAAGTCCCACCTGCTATTTGTTGTAAAATGTGTTGTGATTGGATGTGGAAGTCACTTGATTTCCAGAGTGAGAGATCTCACAGTAATGATTGGCTGTTTATGATGTCATGTCAGGTCACATTTTATAGCTTAGTTTGGGTTTTGTTTTTTGTTTTGTTTTTTTAAATATTTTATAAAATTTTAGAATGTAAATAAAAGTTATAATATTTCTAATTTTATATGTATTAACAAAGTTCTTTTAACTCCAAAACTTTGTTGCTTCATTACATGCTAATAATAATGTTTGTTTTTTATATTAATATAAAGAATGTTATACAGGTTTATTCATTCAATTGACATGATACTTTAAATCAGAATTTATTAAAGGCGCAGACCCTAAGTTTCATCCCGTGAAAATAGACACTAAATTGATTTAATCTACAAACCTGCAACACATTTGGATAAGGTTATAACAGAGAAAAAGCTAAATTCTGCGATGTTTTAACAGGGAAAATACCATCCAAAGATAAACTAGTCTGTCTTTATAACCAATACTTCTTAGATGAGCGTGCGTTTTTAGAATTATGAAAAATGCATTGTGGGGTATTATAAGAACCTGGATGACCAGAATCACTTTAGGTGTACAAAAAATGAATATTCTAAATAATAAAATGTAAGTTCTTTAATAGTAAAAAAAAAAGAGTTGTGTTTAAAAGCTAGTCTGTCACTTTAAGAAAAGGAAAATGATGAATCTAGCAAGACTACAAAAAACCTAAATATTTAACATGTTAATTTTTTGGTGTTGCTAACTTTTTAAAGTACACATTATTGTATTTATAACTTGGCTGTGCTCTATTTTTAATTCAGTAATAAGTTACTGTATTCATCATTTATACTATCTTGTGTAGGGCAGGTAACAGTGCACGGCCGTAGCTAGGGGGGGGGGGGGGGGGCAAGGGGGGCAACCCCCCAAAAAAATCCGGAACTTAAAGAAAATTCTCTTCCCGACTGTTTAAGGAGTTTTAGACTATTAACTACTCAGTTGCCCCCCGAAACAAAAAATCCTAGCTACGGCCCTGCAGTGTCATATAAAATGTATTAAAATCACATAAACTGAATGTTTTTATTTAATGTTGTACATGGATTTAAACACTGGATTATATAAAATGTTGTTTGTTGTTGTCTTTATTTAACTACATTTACTATATTTTCTATACTTATGATCTCAGTTGGAACATTTTCTGTAATGGTACTTTGTTGAAATATTGGTCCCAGGCATGGCGGAAGCAAGTAGTCGGTAAAGTTTTGAAAACTAGATGTCCTGAAATGCAGTTTTCTGCTTTCTACAAGTAAAATTCATCTCTGCCTTAAGATTTACTACCAATAATATTTTTGATTCAGAATTATTGGGGGAGGGGAGGCTAGAGGCCCCCAGCTCCACCGTGCCTGGGTCCTGCTGTGCGTGATAGCGTGATACTTTATAGTAAACTTGGTACATGTTTTAAAAAGCAAGACTTTATTGCACAATCTTCCTGATGGTGCTTACAAGAAAGGCTTGATACTTGTAGCAATAGCATAACTCTGAAATTACATAATTAGTGTAGTACAGTACGTCAGTAGAATCTCGTTGGGTCAAATGCAAAACAACGCTCAAACCAAAAACAAAGTCCGAGTTACACTTACTCTATGTAAACCGAATGATTGGGTCGAACTATTCGATGAGTTGAACACTTTCTTGAACGCCAACAGGGTTTAAGCCAACGGGATTCAACTGTATTTGGTTTGTGAAAATAATTGACTGTTGTGTGAGAATTGTGCGTAAATATGTTTTTTGAATACTTAAATAAAATTAATGTCTTTTGTTTTCTTAGTACATGAACAAAACAAAAATCCTATAGCGTCTTTTTGCATGATGTTGAAAACCATCAGATTTTAAAAATATTTTTTATTTAATACGTTTCTTTTGTTTGATTTGCTTTTGTAATTTAACATAATTTACTTTCACATTTGTTATGACAAAATACAGTACGAGATATTATGTTTTATTGATGCCATGGCAGTAAGTGTTTCATGTTAAAATTAAAGGTAATACGTTATTATGTGTATAAATACATAATTATACAATGCCATGTAATTGCTATCCCATAATTCTTTGCACACTTGGTGTGCTACTTTATTTTAAAAAATTAATTAAATTTAAAAATTAAAAAAAAAAAAAAAAAGTTTAATTTGTAAAAATATTTGCTTAATTATTATTATTTTTGATAACTTGCATTGAAATTGAAACGTCTATGGATGCAGTGGTCAGTGACGTTTATTAAGTTTATGGTATTGAGACATTTAATTCTGTAGAATTGTTGTTATTATGATCATGTTACTTTAAATGTTACGTTTAGCTTTCTTCGTATTAGGTAATCAAATCATTTCTCATTCATATCATTTAATCTTTAAAAAAGTTTTGTGTAAATATTTTGTTATAAAGAATTGTCCCACAACTGATGGCATGGCAGAATGGTGTGGAATGCACAAAAGCTATTTTTGTATTAATTATTGGTGGATCGGAGTGAATTGCTTTTATGTAAATGATGCCTATGTGAAAATTAAAAAAAAAAAAATTAATTTAATATGTCGGTGGTGGTTATTGAACAACAAATCGTCTTCTGTTGTCATATCTTGAACATCTGTGTGACTTGCATTTTCATTTTAATTCTCTTCCTTATTTCCACGAGTTGTCAAATTACTTTAATAATTATTTTTATAATAGTCCTTCCCACAGGGAACACCTTTTTCATACTATGGAATTTACTGCAAGTTATTTATTTCTGAGCCGATTGATTTCGAAGTTGCACCCAAAAATATAAAGTTTTTTTGTTATTTCCAAAACACTTTTACTTTTCTTCTTACATCAAACCAAACTGAAATTATTTACAAAAAAAACGTTTTTGTGGAATGGGGCAGACTATATTTAGTCTAGTAATTAATTCTCAGTGCAGAATATCGATACATTTGCTGAATATTTGTACCTTTTTCTTATACGTTTGACAGTATTTTCTTTAATCCAGTATTGCCATTTAAAATACTCTCAAATCAGGAATAGAATCAAGAGGTAGCTGTTTTATTATTGTGAAATATAAAACAGTAATTACATTCTATTACTGCAAACTACAGTTTATTAAAGCAAAGCCATTAGTAATGTTACCAGTGAATGACTATTATTTTTGTTTAGTTGTCACATGATAAATATAATAATTGTATTTGTTTCATCAAGTTGTACTGTCTTTAAATATTTAATCATGTTGTAATATATTCATAAACCAGCTTATTTTTGTAATAATTGTCATTATTAATTTGAAATTTAATTGCTACATGTCTATTATTTTTAATTTAATCATTCCATACAAGACATGCTTTTACAACGCAGTGCCAAAATATGGTGCAAATTCACAATTCAAAAAATTTGTATGTCGCCATGTACAAAAAAAAAGAGAGAAGTTTTATAAAGGGGAGGGGCAGAGCCAGTTTATCCTAGTAGCACATGTAGCACATGCTACAAGCGCCGTGGTGATGTGTACATTTATTTTCCCAAGGTCATTTTTCACCTCTCTCCCCGAGGGGGTTGCAGAATAAATATCCTGGGAAGGGAGACCTGCTGGTATTTGTGCGATTGGCCCCACAGATCCTTAAAAACGGCTCTGGGGAGTGGGCGATCAAATTATGTACAAGGCATGTGGTAACTGTAAAATATATAACATGGTCGGCGGGAGTAGGGGTTGAGGGTGGGGGGGGGGGGATGGGGGGATGTGTGATTGGGGGGCAGGGGGTAAATTGCCCCCCTCTGGCTTCTCCAGTGAAGATAAAGGATAGAGAGGAGAGACTGTAGCTTAAAAGCAAATGTTTTCAAATATACTCGACAAAGTTAATTAAGGGCCAGAAGTTTTTTTGTCATTCTTGGTATAGTTTCTTATTATTTTAGCAAGTTTTAATCATAGATGTTTCAGTAAAATTTGACTTGTGATACACGCAAAAATCTTGCACGTTGGGCTTTTCGAGCATTTGTGAAAAATACTAAAATGTGCATTCGGCTACAATTCATTCCATGTTGGCTTATAATGATACATCAGTGACTTCCGTTTGTAAAATCTTCAGGAGCTGAAAAAAGCTCCCCATAATTTGTTTTGAGAGAGTCATTGCTCTCCTCAGAAATTAGCATAACTTCATTGTTAAAATGTAAATGTTACCAAACTGATAATAATATACATATACAGCCATAAAATTAATATCTGTTCATGTATCATACATGTAATTTTGTTTGCATTAAATTATTTAAAGCATTAAGTTTTAAGAAAATGTCACAATGTTGACACCTTAGAACAGAAGAATCTGTAATTCTAAAACTATATTTACAGAAAAATGCTTTAAATATCTACTGGCCGATAATTTTGTTGAGTATACTTAAACTGGTGGTCATGGCATGATTAACATTAAAATAATAATTTTAAAAAATCAGATAATATTTATATATATAGGCCCCTACATCATATATGAGCATGATTAACATTAAAATAATAATTTTTAAAAATCAAATAATATTTATGTATATACATCATGTATATAAAAATAATGTAGTACATGTTTGTGTTTTTTTATTATTCATATACATATAAGAAAGCAATAAATGTTTTTTACATCATTATCTGTTTGGTTTTCTCGTTTGTGGTTTATTTGACACCCAGTAGGCAATGTGCATTTTTGTGCCATTAAACATTCATCAATTCATTCTTATTTGTGGTAGCTTTAAGATTTCATATACAATGTTATGTTGAAAAGTTTTGTTTGTTTTTTTATCCACTGCCCCCTTCCCTATCTCTCCTTTAAATTCCATCTCATTTCTTCCCGATCTGGAAACTCCTATCTTTCAACTTCTTTTGCTGTCCACCTCCACATCCCAGTCCGTCTCTCCAATCGCAACAGGTGCTTGTCTCTTGTGACTATTCAAGTTATATTGAAAAGTTAATTTGTTTTGTTTAACGACACCAGTAGAGCACATTGATTTATTAATCATCGGCAATTGGATGTCAAACATTTGGTAATTTCGACAGTCTTAGAGAAGAAACCCGCTACATATTTCCATTAGTAGCAAGGGATCTTTTGTATGCATAATCCCACAGACAGGATAGTACATACCATGGCCTTTGATATCCCCCAACATATCGACATGGATGAAATTTACTTTCTATAAAATTCACGAGGTGGAGTGTATATCAAAGATCATGGTATGTGCTATCCCGTCTATTTAAAAGTTCCCTTGCTTCTTTTTGAGGTGTGCCAACAATGACGCAGTTGTGCTTGTGCTCTTCAGAAACTAAAATCTGCTGATTGTGTGTGTACTTTTATTACATTTAATTTATATATTGTCATGTATCTAAATTATTTTTTTTGATTGATGTGCTTGCGTCTCAAGATCGAACCACCTCTGTGGACCCATTCAGCCGAATGTTTTTTTTTTCTCTCGTTCCAACCAGTGCACCAAAACTGGTCAACGGCTGTGGTATGTGCTTTCCTGTCTGTGGATAAGTGTATATAAAAGATCCCTTGCTGCATTAGGAAAAATGTAGCGGGTTTTCTCTGATGACTAGGAGTCGGAATGACCCAATGTTTGACATCCAATAGCCGATGATTAATTAATCAATATGCTCTAGTGGTGTTGTTAAACAAAACAAACTTCTTAAATTATCTTTTGTCGTTACACTGAGAAGCAGTGTTTTTGGTGCACTTTTTCTCTTTTCTGTGATCATACCTGATGCTTCCACCATTCTCTCATCACTATTTAACCGAGACTTGTCTGTACTGCACTGCACGTTACTTGGTAGGAATGACTAATTGATAGTTGTAGTATAATTCAGGGGTGGGAATTCTCCTCAGATCAGCTGTTTTCCTCTCATGGAACATTGCGTTTCCTCGCATTTTAATCGTCCTTTCCTCCAAAATGTGTCAGATGGCACAGATTTTAACCCTAGGATTTCAAGAATTTCCAGGACTCCTCTAGATTTCCTCTCTTTTTTTTTACAGTTCACCAATTCCCACCCCTGATAATTCTCCATTTCCTAATGGCATCACTGTCTGATCAAATAAAGTGCTGAGATGAAATTAAATGACAAACAACCTTTCATTTTATAATTTAATAAGAATTCATGGTCAATACTAATCAAAACTTAACAACTTTGGGTCTTTTTTTCTTTGCTTTGGGAATCTTTTCTGTGGCCGAAACTTCTGCATCTATACTTTGCTCTTCTGAAATTCTGCCTACTGTTTCACTTGCAATACCTGCAAAAAACATAAATTACATTTGAATATATCTTTTCATACCGTAACCTGTCCTTGCCCTTTATCAAAAAGAGGGAAGGAAGGAAATGTTTTATTTAACGATGCACTCAATGCATTTTATTTACTGTTATATGTCGTTGGACATATGGTTAAGAATCGCACAGATATTGAGAGAGGAAACCTGCTGTCGCCACTTCATGGGCTACTCTTTTTTTCGATTGGCAGCATGGGATCTTTTATATGCACCATCCCATAGACAGGATAGCACATAACACAGCCTTTGATATACCGGTCGTACTACACTGGCTGGAACGAGAAATAGACCATTAGGCTCGCCAACGGGGATAGATCCTAGACCGACCTCTGTACAATGTCCTGCCCCCTCATGAAAAAGAGGGAAACATGTGACCTGAACTGGATGTCCTAGACCGGCCTCGGTGGCGTCGTGGTTAGGCCATCGGTCTACAGGCTGGTAGGTACTGGGTTCAGATCCCAGTCGAGGCATGGGATTTTTTAATCCAGATACTGACTCCAAACCCTGAGTGAGTGCTCCACAAGGCTCAATGGGTAGGTGTAAACCACTTGCACCGACCAGTGATCCATAACTGGTTCAACAAAGGCCATGGTTTGTGCTGTCCTGCCTGTGGGAAGCGCAAATAAAAGATCCCTTGCTGCCTGTCGTAAAAGAGTAGCCTATGTAGCGACAGTGGGTTTCCTCTACCAAACAGTGTCAGAATGACCATATGTTTTACGTCCAATAGCCGATGATAAGATAAAAAATAAATGTGCTCTAGTGACGTCCTTAAATAAAACAAACTTTACTTTAGATGTCCTAGACCTAATGGAAGATTATGACCGACTGATTGGCTGTTAGGATGTGTAGACCAGTCTCATGGGCAGATCAAGTATTCATGACCGGCCTTGACGGTGTAGTGGTTAAGCCATCGAACATAAGACTGGTAGGTACAGGGTTCGCAGCCTGGTACCGGCTCCCACCCAGAAAGATTTTTTAACCACTCAATGGGTAGGTGTGACACCATTACACCCTCTTCTATCTCACTAACCACTAACAACTAACCCACTGTCCTGGACAGACAGACCAGATAGCTGAGGTGTGCGCCTAGGACAGAAACAAAAAAAGAAATGTTTTATTTAAAGTTGCACTCAACACATTTTGACTATAGTTATATGGCATTGGAATGCAATACATCTGAAAACAATTTGCTATGACTGAATTATGCTGGGTGGTTTTAAAAAGATTGCTAACTATACATTACAAACAGCAGAAATGGATATCTGAAAAGCTAAAAGAATCCCAGAACGTACCTTGTTCAGCAAGTCGCTCTGGACAGTCTTTCATGAAATGGTCGACAGAACTGCATATCCGACAACAGCCTCCTGGGAAAACAATTACAGTAACATGAGAAACGATTACTTGTGATCCTAATTCATACAGTACGTGTTATAGAAAGTGCTAGTCAATAAGTTGAAAGTTTGTTTAGTTTAACAACACACCACTAGAAAGGAAATGTTTTGTTTAACGATGCACTCAACACATTTTGTTTGCGGTTATATAGTGTCAGACATATTGTTATGGACTACACAGATATTGAGAGAGGAAACCCGCTGTCGCCTCTCCATGGGCTACTCTTCACGATTAGCAGCAAGGGTTCTTTTATATGCACCATCCCACAGACAGAATAGTACATACCACAGCCTTTGTTACACCAGTCGTGGAGCACTGGCTGGAACGAGAAATAGCCCAATGGGGCCATCAATTGGGATCGATCCTGAACCGACCGCGCATCAAGCAAGTGCTTTACCACTGGGCTACGCCCCATCCCAACACACCACTAGGGCACACTGATTAATTAATCACTGGTTATTGGGTGTCAAACATTTGATAATTCTGGTTACAGACCACACAGATAATGAAAGAAGAAACTTGAGTTGAAAATATGGTTACGGATCACACAGATAATGAAAGAGGAAAACTTTTTCCGATTAGCAGCAAGGGATCTTTTATATGCCGCATCCCACAGACAAGATATACCTTACGTGACATGCCATGGCAAAATTAATTTTAGCTGAAGCAAACCACTTTTAACTCAGTATTTGTTTTTGCTGAGGAAAGTTTCTGAAATGCAAGGGCTGAGTTACCATGGTTACCTTTTGGATAAAGTCCTCTTGGGTTGTCTGGACATTGTCTTGTGATGTGGCCCATCTCTCCACATATGAAACATTTCGCAAACGGGTATTCACCTGAAAATTAGAAATGGTCATAAGACAAATTTATTTATACAGCTGAATCCTGTTGGCTCAAAACCGGACCCTGTCGGTGCTCGAGAAAGTGTTTGACCCATCGGGTTGTTTGACCTATCCATTCGGTTTTAACATTGTGTAAGTGTAACTTGGGACTACATTTTTGGTTCGAGGGTTGCGGTGTCTTCAACCCTCAGAGTTCGACCTAACAAGATTCTACTGTATAGAATTACCACACTGAATGACCAACCTATTTATGTAATCAGGAAGTCTGCAGTTGCAGATTTCTTTGACATGAATCAAGAAATCAAATACCAAGTACAACTTCAATTATTATTAATAAAATAAACATGAAATCAATACAAGGAAAGAAGAATGCAGCTCAGAATTAAAAAAATTATCTATAGTTCGTCTCACAGAAAACGCCTTTTTTCCATGTTATGGAATTTACTACAACTTATTTATTTTTGAGTCAACTGATTTGTAAATGGCACACAAAAATAGTATTTCTATGTTATTTCCAACACACTTTTACTTTTTGTCTTACGTCAAACCAAAATGAAATTATTTACAAAAAGCATTTTCATACAATGATGGGACAGACTATAGATATGTAATAAAATGTGTGAATCCATTCACATAAAGTGTTGACTGAAGATCCACTTTCTATAACATAACAAGTTCATTAAAAATATAGAGCGTAACCGAGGTAGAAAAACACGCACCTCCAATGTTAATTTTTGTCACTGAAAGTTACATTGAAATATTATTTCTCCTTATTGTTGAAGGAAGATAACTCTAGAAGTGTAAAAAGTTTGTCTAGTCATCCATGCACACACTCATAAAATAAGCATCCATCCATCTGTACATCCAACCATAAATTCATCAACTAATCCATCCATCCATGCACCCACCCTACTGTATCTTAAAACTTATAGGGCTGAAGTTACAAAACCCGTTTATGTCTTACACAGGTGTAACTAAATACATTTACTGTGCTTAAACACCTGCGTTTAAGAAAAACACGCTTCGTAAATTTGCCCTATAAAGTTTACACCTAGATAACACTATAGCAGTATTCATTTAGACGCACTAACCTGGTGGGAGTTTGACGGAACATTCCCCAGCAGAGTGTTCAGTTGATCCACACTTAAAACAGATCCCCGTCCCTTGATCTGTTGACTCCTTTAAAAACACGCAGTCCTGCATCTTGTGACCCGGCTGTCTGCAGTTGTAACACACCTAAAAATATAAAATGTGATAAATGGTGATATACACGTACATAAATATAGTAGAGTGCAGGGGTCTCGCTACATGTCATAAGCGATGGCGGGCCCGCCATCTCTTAAGTCTAATTTCCAATATACCCGCCATCCATTGGCAGCGACAGTAATATCCGCCATCCATTTATTTAGGCTGCCATCTAAAAAACAAGTCATGTCATCGTCGAACTACCGGAGTAATCAGGTTCATCGTCGTTTACAAGACATTTTCGAAATATTTATACCCTGCAAATCTTAGGTACCATCCCTTCCTGTAAGTGGAACCAACTCTACCGATTTCCTCCATCCCTTTCCTGAATACTGGAGAGACCACTGGAGTGTACATCATCAAATATTACAACCATAATCTTAAAAGTTTGCTTTGTTTAATGACACCAGTAGAGCACATTGATTAATTAATCATCAGATATTGGATGTCAAACATTTGGTAATTCTGACACATAGTCATCGAAGGAAACCCGCTACTGGCGCTACATTTTTTTCTAATGCAGCAAGCACATATACCACAGCCTTTGACCAGTTGTAGTGTACTGGCTGGAACGAGAAAACCCCCACCATAATCTTAAACACATTTTAAAAACTTAGTTTATTCACATATTTTTAGGGCTCGAACATACCGATGGCATTCATGGCAACTGCTAAAGCTCCGATATGAATTACCATTGGTTAGGCACTTTACTAATTACACTTTGTTACCAATGGACAAAAATAATTGCCTACAGTTGAAAGGACAATGTTTGGGTTCTAATTTTGTGTATGCAGGGCTTTAACAATTTTTATAAAATTCACTAGCCATGGATCAGTGATTTTAAAAATGTACCAGCCACGATTAAAAATTCACTACATGTGTAGCTCTACTTTACTTAATGTTAATACAATTTTACCAAATAATAGTAATAATTGGATATGTCACCTAAAAGGGGAGATAGAGTTTAAAACACTAACATTGGGGGGGGGGGGGGGGGGGCAGGATATTCATATTTACAAAATCAACTTAACTGCAGCATTTGACTTTTTTTTTTTTCACTAGCAGTCGGGCATGGCAATATTAGGACAGTGGGTTAGCTGTTAAGATGGTTAGTGGTTAGTGAGAGAGAAGAGGGTGTAGTGGCCTTACCTGTAGTCCGATGGTATAAACACTGCGCCACCAAGGCCAGGTTACCACACTCAGGACTATCAGCTGTCAATCAAAACATTGAAAGTATGCAATAACCATGCATACCACCAGTAAGTTTTAATTTTAACAATAACGTGTTTAACATCAAAAACAAAACCTCACCTTTTCAGCCTGCTTCTGTTGGATTCTCTTCATGCGCCGGTGTTCTCGACTGTATTCTTTCTTGAAGACTTTCGCAATGTGTCTTTCCTTAGCATCCGTCCACTGTCCACCTTTCTTAACACCCTTCCAGTTACTGGAGTTTGAAAATTGCTTTTTACCGTCAGACTGGTCACCTTTCATGGGAGATGTCTTTGAAGATTTAGTCTTTACTTTCTTTACTGTATTCCCTGAATCATTTGAAGTTGTGGGTGCATCGTTACCTGAATGTTCTTGTTTTGGTGTTGCTGTTTTTGTTTGTTTTTGTTTTTCTTTATTTTCAAATTTCTTCTTTTTGGTCATCTCCTCCCATTTTGTGGCATCTAAAGGTGTCTTCTTGTTAGAGTCAGAACTTCTTGCAAATCGAGTCATCCTTTAAAAAAAAGTAAATGCATGTAGGCTATTAGACAGTATATTATGAAAAAAGACAAAGAAAATGATAAAAAAAACTAAAAAGAAAAGAAATTTAAGCTCATACACTTTGATAAATTGTAAAATATCAAGAATTATTTTCAAAAGATATTGTGACATGTACCCAACGCACAGACTTGACAGTGTTTCCCTATACTTTTACCACACTATCAAACATGCCAACTTAGATAAATGTTTGTCCAAGTGATCTGTATCCATATGACATCACAGGTTACAACTAACTAGTGGGGTGTTCCCTTTTGAAATATCTGCAAACATGCCAACCTAAAATCTGTACATGTATATGACTTGTGCAGTTCAAAATGGACATAAAAAATTACTGATTTGTCGCATTTTTAATCTCTCTGAAAAACCATTTCCTAACAGGGGTTTTGACCCACAACACCCTCACTCTTGCTCAAGTCACCTCATTCCCCTGGTTCCAGCCGTCCCTTATTTATATTGATATGTATATGTAGGGGAAGGCCAGAAGAAACTCTATGTAATTCTTTGGCAATCATCATCATCATTGGTTACAAGCTACTGTGTCTAAAATACAAATGTTTTCCTAAATCTGATGCCACAGAGCTTTAGTTTAATTATTCTCAAGTCCAGTCATGATGTAACTTACAAGAAAGTACGGCATAGGTTCGTTTCGCATAGGGGCGTCAGCTTTCTTCATGTAGCGTTGGTACACAGCACACTGGTGTAGGAAGCAGGGGGAGGGGAAACAAGGGGAGCATGTTCCCTCCACTTTTCCGATATTTTGCTTTATATTTGCTTTATAATAGTGTAAAAGTGTGTAAATATAAAAGTGTGCCCCCCCCCCCCCTTTTGGCATCTTCCTACACCACTGCAACATGTATCCTCGCAGTATGGGTTTTGACGCAGATAAGCAACGATCTCGCGTAGTGTAAAAATAACGATGTTTCTCTTGTTATTATTTACAGAGACATAACCTAATGTATATATATCATTAAAATATAAACATTAAATTCAATATATAGTGAGATTTTTTGTTTTAGTTTTAGCTTACATGTGCATACTGTAATATTCTAACTTTTTTGATGCGGTATGTATTTTGACACGGAACATCCAGATAACTTGTGAATGACCAATATTCAAGAAAAACAACTCTAAACAACTGGAAACGATGTGTGGTGGTCTATAAATTCTATATTAATAATACATGTCAAAAATAACACAATTTAAATACATTTTAACCAGATTGTCACATGTAAACAATATATCCCAGTGCAAACATAGTCACTATTTGTACATTGATAGGGAGGGAGTAAATTGACAGCCATTTGAGACTTTTTTGTGTTTATTATTAGTATTATTCTAAACAATTTCCACTTTACATTTCATGTGAAATGGACATTATTTTAAGATGTAATATGCACTTGAACGTTGTTTAATCCTGACCCAATATAATCGTATGCAGTGCATATAAAATAAGGGCAGGAGACTCATTCGGACGTCAATAAAATTGATTCGGACATCCATAATAATTGATCTAATTGCCTTGTGTTTATTTCAATAGTAGCAGACGACAATGTTTTGTGTAGCAGGTGAGTAAAACTCATTGAGAAAATTTGGAGATAGAGGGATGTTTTTGTATTTTAAAAAAGTGCCTTATGGAAAATAGTACTTTTAATTACATGGCATTTTTAATTGTTTATACTTACCACAAACTGGCAAATTGAAAACATTGCATTATTCTTATCAATAAAAAATACTTTGTTAACAAAAATTTCTGCATTTGACGTCATAGCTTTTCTTTGATGACGCACAATTGCTATTTAAAGATAGCACGCCAAAATACATAATGCGTCATAATTATGATAATACATACCGAGACGATAAGTTTAATGTCATGACTGGACTCCAGAATAATCAAACTAAAACTCTGTGGTATTAGATTTAGGAAAAAATTAGTATTGTGACCATTTGATTGCAGGGGATTGCTAAAGCATTACATAGTTTCCTCTTGCCTTCCCGTACATATCTGATATCAATATCAATAAGGGGAGGGCTGGAATCAGGGGATGTGACTCGAGCTACCACCACTCCCCGTACAGGCGCTTGATACTTAACTATTCATTAATTGGTGGTTTACTCTGGACACAGGGAATTCAATGGGTGGGCCAGTCAAAATTAGGTCATCATCATTACATACATGTACAAAATAGTGGTTCTAAGGTTACGGTACGTCAATGTACCCCTTGCACTAACTGATGATAGGCCCTACCCCCTCCCTAAAAAAAACCCCAATTATACCCCCAGGCAAAAATAAAAATAAAACAGTAAAATGTGCGACTTGAAAATTAAAAGTCTTACGCTGTTTAACGTTTGTCAGATTACAGCAGAAGAAAACGTTACTGACATAAAACCCAAACAATCTTAATTATAAAATTTAACACGTGTTTTTGTTTGCGGAAGTATCTTCGTTCATCCCCTGAAACTCCGCAATAAAACATAGACCGATTGGTTGATACGGCGAACTGAACCAATTATAGATTCGTTTACTGAATGTGTCTTGATGTCGACTTCCGGTATAGTTGGTGTGTCGTTACTTTCAGTTTTCATTTTTTTTAAGTAGCAACATAAGGCATTGTAGTGCATAAACATTTTTACAAGAAAACCTGTATTTTACGTCAAAGATAATCATATTTTTTGTTAGTTATTTGTTGGATTGCATGTTGTAAAATACAAGTGAAAAAAACTGAAAAGTGAACTGGAATTGAAATTCGGAAAAGACCATATTGGTTAAACTATTTTATTTTTGGGGGGTGGGGGGTGAGGGCGATGGGGTCTTCTATAAATGTAATCTACAGAATTTTCTTTTTTTTGGCATGTATTATCATAGGCAATGTATCAAACCTGTAGGAACATTGTGTGTGTCAGGGGGGGGGGGGTAACATCAAGATTAACTTTGGCTACAAGTGCAAGCACTACTTGCACTTGTAGCCAAAGTTAATCTTGATGAACTAGGGGGGGGGGGTGTCAGTGTGCCTGTGCCTCCCCCCACTTCAGGACGAAAATATGTGGGGGGTTTGTTGTATTTCATATACTAGTAAATAAAAATAAAAATTTGGGGCTCGTGCTCCTCACTACAGACTACCCCCTGCACTAGAGATTTTACCCAATCCTTGTATCAGGATATCTATGTATCAATATCTATCGTCCCTACAGACCTATGTACATGTATGAGACAGTTTAGACACAAACTGCTGGCCATAATAGATTGACTGTATTCACAGTGGTGCAGTCCACAGAAGATTTGTGATGGCCTATCCTTGGTTTTTAAATAAAATGCAATAAATGAACACATAACTTGTTTGATTGGATTTCTTAGATGCATCGGTCTGACTGAACCTGCATTAAGGACATGGATGCTAAAGAAGTTAAGTTAGCCTTGAAAAACGCCCGGGAAGCTATTCGTAGCAAAGACTTCAAAGAAGCTCTCAGACATTGCAAGGTATTCTTGAAAATAATCTAATATATAGTATAAACTGTAAACTGACCTGTATTAAGCAACCACCTGTCTTAAAGGCCACTTTTGACATTCCCTTTGGTGGCTGCTTAACACAGGTTTTACTGTATATGTATATGTATATGTATGTATGTGTATATATATATATATATATACATTTAAAACTGTTGAAGGAGTAAGAGATGTGTTAAGTGGACACATGACTTAACAGGTCATGTGTTATCAGTTTTAAAAACGTTTATATTTGTGGCTACATTAATATACCGAGTCTCTCAATCTCTTTGTTGCCTTTCTTGAAAACATACAATTTAATGCTGGTTTGTTTAATGACACCACTAGAGCACATTGATTAATTGATCATCGGCTATTGGATGTCAAACATTTGGTAATTCTGATTCGTAGTCATCAGAGGAAACCCACTATATTTTTCCATTAGCAGCAAGACATCTTTTATATACACTTTCCCACAGACGGGAAAGTAAATACTACAGCCTTTGACCAGTTGTGGTGCCCTGGTTGGAATGAGAAAAAACCCCAATCAGTTGAATGGATCCACCAAGGTGGTTCGATCCTGCGATGCTAGCACCTCAGGTGAGAGCTCAACCAAATGAGCTAAATCCCATCCCTAAAAGCTGAAGACCGGCCTCGGTGGCGTCGTGGTTAGGCCATCGGTCTACAGGCTGGTAGGTACTGGGTTCGGATCCCAGTCGAGGCATGGCATTTTTAATCCAGATACCAACTCCAAACCCTGAGTGAGCGCTCCGCAAGGCTAAATGGGTAGGTGTAAACCACTTGCACCGACCAGTGATCCATAACTGGTTCAGCAAAGGCCATGGTTTGTGCTATCCTGCCTGTGGGAAGCGCAAATAAAAGATCCCTTGCTGCTAATCGGAAGAGTAGCTCATGTAGTGGCGACAGCGGGTTTCCTCTCAAAATCTGTGTGGTCCTTAACCATATGTCTGACGCCATATAACCGTAAATAAAATGAGTTGAGTGCGTCGTTAAATAAAACATTCCTTTCTTTCTTTCTAAAAGCTGAAGTAAAATTCATTAGTTTTCTGGTGACTGATCTTCCGACCCATCACTGATGCGAGTACTCTACAACACAGCTATATCCCACCCCTCATTCATCCATCCATTCATTCATTTATCAATTCATCCATCCATCCATTCATTCATCCATCCATCCATCCATCCATCTATCCATCCATCCATCCATCCATCCATCCATCCATCCATCCATCCATTCATTTATCAATTCATTCATTCATCCATTCATCCATCCGTTCGTTCATTCATTCATTCACCCATTCGTTCATATCCCACCCCTGGCTGCCAATTGTAGATGAACAAAGGTATCGGATTAAATCAATCTTGGCCGAGTCGATTTGAACCAAGAATGTAAACTGGCCTCGGTGGTGTCATGGTTAAGCCATCGGACATTAGGCAGGTAGGTACTGGGTTCGCAGCCCGGTATTGACTCCAGTGCCGGATTAACAACGTAGCAAATGCTACGGGCCCCGTGCTTTCAGGCGCCCCACGGATCTCCTTTTTTTTTCTTTTTTTCTTTTAGTTTAGTTTAAACTTTATACAGCACGAGCGCGGCGTGCTAAAAGTGAAGGGCGCGTGCAATCGATAGATAGAAATTCTGTCCCAGCATAAAAACGCATGCGCGACTGTAATTTGATAATCTGAGCCTGAATCACACTTGTCTACTGGCCTAAACTTTGACCCACGTTTTTGGGGCATACATGCAGTTACATTATAGTTTAATGGCATTTGCACTGGTGTTTAATACTGTTGGCAAGATTCCTTTTGTTTCGACAATACATCTGACTGATTGTTCAAACATTAAGGTGTGATTATGTTGTATGTAAAGCTATGATAATAGTGGGCGTGACATTTACTTTTATAACTAGCCAGTAGTAGGGGCCTATGCTATGTTTTGCTATGGGCCCCGCAGTTGCTTAATCCGGCTCTGATCGACTCCCACCCAGAGTGAGTTTAGCTTCTCACTGGAAAGGTGTAAGTCCACTACACCGACTTCTCCTTCACAAACCACTAATTCCCTGTCCTGAACAGACAGCCCAGATAGCTGAGATGTGTGCCCAGGATAGCATGTTTGAACCTTTATTAGCTATTTATAAGAGTAAAAAAAATAAGTTGAAATGAAATGAAATGAACCAACCAGGAATGCTCTTTGTAAGATCTGATAATAACCTATAACACTCAATAGTTGTAAAAAAAATAATATTACAGATGTCATACATGTACATGTATCCAAGTTAATAGGAAATCCCAGTAGTTATTGCACCATTGTGCCAACACTACTACCCAAACATATTTAATTTAAAAAAAAAATTGAAACTCTTTATTTGTATTTTTAGTCTGTGCTTGCTCACGACAAGACAAACTACAATGCACTGGTGTTCGTGGGTGTCGCTGCTGAGGGGATGGAGCAGTCCGACCAGGCTCTCAAGGCATACAAAAAGGCGATCGCTGAATCTCCAGACCAGATTCTAGCATGGCAGGTACTACAGTGGTTTTATAATGTTTATACGTCATCCGGATAAAAAACATGAGTTGTCTTCACTCGTTTTACCATTTTTTGCAGGTTTTGCTTTAATGAAATATGTATTTTTTATTATTAGAATTTTTTTTTTTGTTTAATCAAGGAAAAGTAAAAAATACTTGGGAAAAGTTGAGTTGATTTTTATAAGATATGTAAATATTCAAAGATTATCCCTTCATGTAAGTTTGACTGGCCTCGGTGGCGTCGTGGTTAAGCCATCGGTCTACAGGCTGACAGTGGGTTTCCTCTCAAAATCTGTGTGGTCCTTAACCATATGTCTGACGCCATATAACCGTAAGTAAAATGTGTTGAGTGCGTCATTAAATAAAACATTTCTTTTTTTCTTTCTTTCACAAAGGTAAACACTACCAGGCTTCGAAGATCACCAAAAAATATGGTGGCCCAAAAAATAATAATACATGTTGGTAAATTATGGTAAACGAACCATGAGCAAGATTTTAATGTGAAATATAAATATTAATAGTGGCTCATATGTTATAGCTCTAAAGAAGATAATATTATTTGGGCCACTAACAGCATTATTTTTTAAATATTTAAGTCGCCCAAACGGGACATTGGTCGCATTTGGTGACCTGGCCACAGGCCATTTTGAGCCCTGAATACTGGTTTTAAGCAGCCATACCTCTTTGATCTCACTGAATACCCAATGTTTTGTATTATTTAAAAAGTCTAGGTACTTTTTGTATAATTTAAATATCAAATATAGTAAAACTTAAGCAGACAGCCGACTTAAGATGCAAATGTTTTTTACTTCTTTGGGTGGCTTTTTACATTACATTTGATTGGTTTCCTGATGCTAAGATTCTGTTGTAGGGTTTATGTGGATTCTATGAGAAAAACAAAAATCCAGAGAACGATTCTGATCTTGTACTGGTTTACGAACAACTAGTCAACAAGTTTTTTCTCAAGTAAGTCTCCATTGATGTTGCTTTCGTTTTTTCAAGTACGTACTCTATTTGTGGATTTTTTCAAATACATACCGTATATCTTTGTTTTATTAGTCGATCTCGGCTATAAGTCAGGTCCCTAATTTCAAGCCCTGGAAAACTTTTAAATTATTATTGACCTGTTTATAATTTGACCCAAGAAATACAGCCTAAAAATATTTAAAGTATTTAATATTTTCAGCAAATTAATGCGAATCAAAAATGGCTAATACATGTATTTATTATCCACATGGTTCAACATAACCAAATTAATAATAATCATACAAAGCACACGTGTAATAACAATTGTAATGACGTAATTTTGGGAAGTGATGTCATAACATGACGTTGCTTCTCCAGTCCTCCCTCAGACTGTATATTTGAAATATGACGTCATTTTGTCGTCGTCTTCTAGTTGTGGCCAAAACATTTTGAGTTGGGTCTTGTTATTCATAAAGAAAACAATAATATGGATAATAAAGAAATTATTACACTTGCGTGTTACGAAACTCGTGTCAGGATTTATGTATTTCCTGAGCGAGAGTGAGGGAAATACAAAAATCCTGACACGAGTTTCGTAAAACCAGTACGACACACAAGCTTGTATAATAATCTCTATGTATGCTATAAACCAACCCCCCCCCCCCCCCAACAATTTTGGAAACTTTGGCTTTGTACATTAGTGTTCCATTTCCAATCAGATTTTCTACCATTAAATGAGAATATATCCTTAGCGGATGGTGAAGACTGTTTTTTTATTTATTTTAGGCTCACCTTTATTTTAGAGAAGTGAGTTTTTATTTTAATTAACATATATGATGATTTACACAATGAGATAATGTACAGGGTGTTTGTAATTACTTGCATTTTTTGTTTTTGCTCAGTTTATATTACAATATTACTAAACCCATTAAGAATTTGTATTTTCAGTGAGAAAGAAAAGAGACTGGAGACTATGAAAAAGTTATCAGTGCTGTTGGCTTCTCAGAACAACACAGAGAAGGTTAGTTTAGAAAGAGTGGCTCCATGTAGATTCTGTCCCGGACCAGACCACTGGCTATCCAGAGGTCAATCCCGGGATGGACATGCCCGAAACCGTAGTGGTATAGGGGCATGTTAAAGATACTCTCTGTCTCCATGTAGATTTTATAACTTTTATAATAAAGTAAAGTTAAATCAGACAAACAGATATTTTTCCAAAGTGTAGTCCAAAATCAGCAGATGGCATTATATATGGTTTCATTTTCAGTAAAGGCTATTTAAATTTTATAAACTTTATTGAAAATCCTGCATTAAAATTACTTTTTTGCTCAAAAAAAAAAAAATGGACTATGAGTTAACTCCCTTCAATAGAGATGTAATTTGTGCACTTTCCCCATCTGCTGTGTGGTGTATGTGTTGAAAATTATCAAGAATGACATCATTTATGAATGACAATAACAGGGCTCCAAAATTAGGAATTTGTCACCCATGGTATTTTTGTTTTTACATTTCCGTGGGTGAAACGGCCCACCAACGACAGTTTTGAGCCTGCCTACGGCATTTGCTGTCGAGGAGTTTTATGTACGGCAGTAATTTTTATCCATGTGATGCTCCTGATTCATGGCAATTTATATCTCAATGACAACAATTGCCACCAGTGCCGTCGTTAAGTTTTACTATAATAAGTCATTCTTGTTTTCGAATAAAGTTTGTCAGTGGGCCCATTGGGCTATTTCTTGTTCCAGCCAGTGTACCACGACTGGAATATCAAAGGCCGTGGTATGTGCTACCCTGTCTGTGGGATGGTGCATATAAAAGATCCATTGCTGCTAATCGAAAAAGTGTAGTCTATGAAGCGGCGACAGCGGGTTTCCTCTCTCAATATATGTGTGGTCCTTAACCATATGTCTGATGCCATATAACCTTAAATAAAATGTGTTGGGTGCGTCGTTAAATAAAACATTTCCTTCTTCCTTCTTCGACACTTTTTGTGTACTCTTTATTGGGAATACAGAGTACAGTAAAATAAATTTAAACTATAACTCTTAGTTAAGACTTTTATTATAAAGTTATTGTTTATCTCAGGCTGTAGAGTGGTATGAGAAGCTGCTGTCTGAAGAAGATGATGAAAGCAAGAGACTGGAAAACCTGCTACAGCTGTCGTCCCTGCTCGAGAAGCAGAAATCACTGAGGTCACAACAGGAAGTCCTTGTACGAATATAAGTCTTACGTTTTTTTTTTTTTTTTTATAGAAAATGTAATATATATTAAATAATATAAGATTTAATGATGTATAGTAAATTGTTATATATTAATAATATAATACATAATATAATGATGTACTGTAAGTTGTATTATATGAATAATATACAATAATGTACAGTAAATTGTAATATATAAATAATATATCTAATGATATATGTTGTAAATTGTAATATATAAATAATATAATATATACTGATGTACTGTAAATTGTAATATATAAATAATATACAATTTTTATTAGCATTTTTATGACACACAACACACACACACATTTATAGGTAATTAGCATTTCTGTGTTAATTTGCATCTTTTTAATGTCGTGGATTGGAAAATGAAAGTAGTTGTAAAGGTATTAGTATAACTATGGTTGGTTTATTTTACTTACGAAGCTACTCAAGACATACAGAGAAGCTCTATCACTGCCTGAATTCCCCGACGACGAGGTGAAGATCCAGAAATACCTTGACCTTGTGTCAAAGGTTAGTGGATATTCACAGGAGAGGGTGAAAATGAGTGTATATTTACACATAGCAAAGGGAAATGTACACACAGTTATTATATTTAAAACCAGACTTTTTATTTGGTTCCATGGGTGTCCAGTTCAGAGGAGTTTCACTGTATCTGAACCACTGACAAGAAATCGGGCTTAAGTATCGGTTCAAGTCGGTTTTGAATCTTGCATTTAAAACTTAAAGAAATTGGTGGTGTTTCTGACTGACAACTAATGGTTTATGCAGGCCTGTAGGAACCAGGGGGGGGGGGGGGGGGGGGTAAGGGCGGATGGTATTTTTTTTTATCACATTAATGTTTGCCATCATAATAAAAATCTGATGTAGAGTTTGTACCCGATCCGTCAGTGCCCCACAAACTCCCAAAGTCGTTCCTACGGGCCTGTTGTGTTATATGTTACTTGTACAATCAGAGATGAGAGTTTTTCCGGGTTTTTTTTGTTTGCTTTTTGAATTGTCTATCCAGTATTTTGAAATTTACCACTGTTGAACAAAATTCCATGTTTTCCATTCAAAACTTAGAATATGATTTCAGCTGATATTTTGTATACATTCTGAATAGGGTTTGCTGTTGTAGACCATCATGTAACCCTAACTCTAGGGCCAATCTCAGTACCCAACCACCAGTTTTGAAACATTCACTTTCATCTATGTCATCCCTGTAGACCATCATGTAACCCTAACTCTAGGGCGAATCTCAGTACACAACCACCAGTTTTGAAACATTCACTTTCATCTATGTCATCCCTGTAGACCATCATGTAACCCTAACTCTAGGGCGAATCTCAGTACACAACCACCAGTTTTGAAACATTCACTTTCATCTATGTCATCCCTGTAGACCATCATGTAACCCTAACTCTAGGGCCAATCTCAGTACACAACCACCAGTTTTGAAACATTCACTTTCATCTATGTCATCCCTGTAGACCATCATGTAACCCTAACTCTAGGGCCAATCTCAGTACCCAACCACCAGTTTTGAAACATTCACTTTCATCTATGTCATCCCTGTAGACCATCATGTAACCCTAACTCTAGGGCCAATCTCAGTACCCAACCACCAGTTTTGAAACATTCACTTTCATCTATGTCATCCCTGTAGACCATCATGTAACCCTAACTCTAGGGCCAATCTCAGTACCCAACCACCAGTTTTGAAAGAAAGAAAGAAGGAAAGAAATGTTTTTATTTAACGACACACTCAACACATTTTATTTACGGTTATATGGCGTCAGACATATGGTTAAGGACCACACAGATTATGAGAGGAAACCCACTGTCGCCACTTCATGGGCTACTCTTTCTTTTATTTGCGCTTCCCACAGGCAGGATAGCACAAACCATGGCCTTTGTTGAACCAGTTATGGATCACTGGTCGGTGCAAATGGTTTACACCTACCCAATGAGCCTTGTGGAGCACTCACTCAGGGTTTGGAGTCAGTATCTGGATTAAAAATCCCATGCCTCGACTGGGATCCGAACCCAGTACCTACCAGACTGTAGACCGATGGCCTAACCACGACGCCACTGAAGCTGGTCCACCAGTTTTGAAAGATTCACTTTCATCTATGTCATCCATAATCAGGGATTTATCTTGGCATTCTGTGAGTCTGAACAGACATGTAGGTCTGTTCCCAAAAGATAGCCGGACTCAATGCAGAGGTTTCACTTGCTGCTGGCTAGTAACCGACATATAGTCAGTAGCCAAATCTCGTCATCCACGCGCCACAGATTTTAATTTGTTTTACCTAATATGTAATTTTATGAAATAACTGTATGGCAATGCCCCCAGTAAACTTACTGTACACAATATTATACGACACATATTCAGGTGAAAAAAGGGCTAAAAATAAATGCATCTACATCTATAACAAATTCTGATCTAAGCTGGAGTTTCGTGAAGTAATATAGGAAGTAAATATGATTTGTTTTTCGAAATCCTGTTATACTAATTACTAAGATATTAATAACTGATGATTTCATAGGCATCTTCCACTTGTTTATGCTTACTAGGTAAATTATTTTGTACTCGCCAGTTGGCTACTACCTTTTAAAAAACAGTCGCTGTGAACAAAAGTTACTTGCAAATGCGAGTCTTTTACTCACGATGTAGAGCCCTGGAAATGGTACTGATTACCATAATCTTAATTGTAATATTTTATTATTTGACCCAACCTTAGTCGCCGAGAAAATAATGCTATATTCAAATCTGTCCAGAACTTCATTATAAATAGCAAACATTTTGAGATTGATTAATTAATAACAATTCACATTCTTTTTCTCTCTTTTAACTCTAATTCTAAGTAATGTATAATGGTTAAAAATAATAACCTGTTCATTCTCTTTACCGTTCCTTCCTTCTATTTCCCTTCTTTGTTAGTAAATGTGGACCACGTTATAATCATTATAATTTATTTTTATTGCTTGGGAGAGCTCTAGTGGTTGTGTTAAACAAAACAAATATTTTTTAACAGAACTGTGACAGCAACGACTTGCAAGGAGAGAGTAGCCGACTTCATCATCGTTTTCCGTCTCTGTCAGCTCCGTTACAGACATGGCTGCTGCTGCTGTTGGACAAAAACATAGGTAATGTTAGAACATGGTCACAAGAATTAATTTTTACATATAGAAATTTAAAACATATTATCAAGGATTGAGTTTTTGCATGTTGCAGTTTAAAACATAGCTAATATTACAATGTACTCATAATAATCCATTTGCACAAAAATAATCTTAAAAGAGAGAAATTTAAAACATATTGTATTCTCAAGGATTAATTTTTACATGTAGCACTTTAAAATTTAGGTAATATTATAATATATTCATTAGAATTCATTTCTCTTATAGTAGTTTAAATCACATATTTGATATGTTTACCAGAATTTGTTTTCCCATATAGCAATTTAAAGCATAGCTAATATTACAATGTACCATAAGAATACAATTGCACAAAAAGAGACTTCAACCATACGTAGCTTTAAAAACATTCACAGGAATTTATTTTTACATGTTACGATGATGTAGCAATTTAAAATATATACAACATTACAACATGTTAATAAGAATTTAGTTTTACATTTGCAAATTTAAACAGGTTACATTACAACATGCTCATAAGAATTAATTTTTAGATATAGCATTTGTCAGTCTTGTTTGAACCTTAATAGGTGAATTACAGGTTCTAATATATAGTTTCATTTGATTTTGTATTTGCCAGGTTCTGAGATGGATGACGACCACATTATTAAACTATGTGAGAAATTAAAAACAACTGAAAGTGGTAGTGACACAGCAGTTGGACATATCGCTATGGGTTACACCGCACTGCGAAGCAAGAAACTCATACAGGCCAGGGATCATCTGCAACAAGGTATTTCAGTTACCATTTAAATGACAATTTCTTCTTGTGTAAACAACACCACTAGAGCACATTGATTAATTAATCACTGGATATTGCATACTAAGCATTTGATAATTCTGACACTGTTTTCAGAGAAAACCTGCAATATTGTTCCATCAGCAGCGGGCTGGGTGGGTTGTGTGTCTTTTTATGTACTTTCTCACACACTGTTTAAACAGTGCTAGCTCAGGTTGATCAGAAACTTTCGCCAAATTATCTAAAAAAATACAAAACCAATATCTATGTTTCAGCAAAATATCACTTATTATAAAAAAAGATTCTGCCAAATTAAAATAAAATTCAGTAGTTGTTTTTAAAATTCGCACTTGGCGAATTTGGTGAGTGACAGAGCTAGCCCGAAGATAGAACAGTACATACCATGGCCTTTGATATACCAGTGTTGGAGCACTTGTTGGGATGCGAAAGAACCCACTGAGGAGGTTTAATAGTATGGCCTGGGCCAATCAGGTGACATGCGTGTATACAGGTATTTATAGCGAACATTTTGTTCAGTATCGCGTTGCTATTTGCTATTCACTAAGTTTCTGAGATCAGTACACAATTTTAAAACATTAAACTAGTTGCTAAACAATTTTCAGTGGACTGCAAATATTGCTCATTAAGATTTTGAAAACAAAATGTTCCGTGTAGGGGTGAGTCGAGTCATGCTTCCCTCCTGAGACCCCCACACACACACACACACCCCTCCCCCCCCACCTGCCAGTATATGTACCTGGGTGAACACTTCCCTCTGAGCTACTGCCTGTGAATTTTTTTAATGTTTTAATTATTATATTAAGTTCTAGTTATCACCCCTTGAATATATCACCCCTGAGCGATAGTTTCATTTGCGCGTCGCTCACGTTAGTATACTTTTGTGTAACCAGTTTTTTGTTCACACTTTGAATTTATAACATCATTTACATGTACATGGTCATGATGGGTTTACATAAGAAACGAAACGGGTTATCTGAATTTGTTTTTGTGTAACCCCATAAATGGCTGACGCAAATTTTCAATTCTCGGAGACCTGTATAGTTTATGTTATTGGCTGCAGTTGGCACTTTCACAGAAATATATTGCATAGCTAATTGTCTTGCCTCTTGTTTATGTAATGTTGATAATGATTTAACATTGTAGGCATTGATCAAGATCCGTCTGTTGTCTGTGGATACCACTTCCTGGCCATAACGTTGTTCACTCTTCATGCAGACTCGGCCTGTGTAAAGACGTGTCAAGATGGTATTAGTACAAACCTTCTGTTGTTGTAATTAAACCCAGTGCACAATTTTAGGTTGAAAAATCTAAGTGTCATAAGAACACACTATTTTCATCACTATATAGCAAACCGAACACCAGTCTAACAAGAGCTACAACATCCCAACAATATAACACTTTTATAACAAGAAAATGTTATTTTATAAACTCTGGATTTTTGTCTTTGATGTAAGCCATTTTTGTCACTATATTCAAGGTTTATTTTGTTCATTCACTATCATTTCTAAATCTGCAGGACTCTTTTTAAAAAAAAAACTAAAATATTAATTACCAATTACAATCAAACATATTATATACATTTAGAACACCATCGGACATCAATGCTGAAAAGTTAAAAATGAGTCTAACATGGGTTTTGCAAAATTTTAGAGTAGATCTTTAGTAATGTCACATGCATGCAATTTGTATGGTGTTGCCATGACGATAAAGTCACATGCATGCAATTTGTATGGTGTTGCCACGACGATAAAGTCTTAAGACTTTAATAAGGAATAGAGACTAGATTTAAAGTTTGTTTTGTTTAACACCACTACTAGATAACACTGATATTTTAATCACTGGCTGTTGGATGTCAAACATTTGCTAATTTTGACATAGTCTTCTTAGAGAGGAAACCTGCTACATTTTTTCATTAGGAGCAAGGGATCTTTTATATGCACCATCCCACAGACAGAATAGCACATACCATGGCCTTTGATATACCAATCGTGGTGCACTTGATGGAACGAGAACTAGCCCGATGGACCCACTGACAGGAATCGATCCCAAACCGACCATGCATCAAGCGAGGGCTTTATCACTGGGGTACATGCTACCGCTGAGTCTAGATTTGAAAAGTTTTATAAATACGAGCCATTGGCTCCTGGTTTTGCCAAAAAATTACACACTGTATACAATTTACTCCATTCTGATTGAATGACATCACCTAAAAATGAATGTTATTCAATCAGTATGAACATTGGATCATGATATGGATGAAAAAAAATGGAATACTACATGAGTGGCCAAAGATATCATTTATTGTTAAAAAACATAAATAATCAGTGAGAGTTTTTAAAAATGAAGTGCCAGACTATTTGTTTTATTGATTTTAGTATGTGCAAAATCTATATCTCTACTTGTATTTGGCTTAAAGGAAACATGACACGAGACCATATTATAGCTCATTTTAAAAGAAAAATGATATAAAAGTAATATACAAATAACTTTATAACAATAAAATACGTGTAGTCAACTTAAAATGAAGAAATTACGCTAATCAGTATCAAAGTACGATTTATGCATATTTCTTCGTGAGCGTTCGGAAAAAAAGGGAAGTGACGTCAGAGCCGCTGTACTCTTCCATTGTTGTTAACTGTTTATATATGGAGTAAGGGGCTTACGATCTTTTCAGTTCAACAGTGCCGTACTGCGCGGCCTTTGGGTGTAAAAATAAACAGTTTAAACGATCGGGATTGTCTTTTTATGGTTTTCACAAGGATGGTATCCTAAGAAAGACGCGTGTATTTTATCGCAAAAGAAAAGATTGGACACCAACACTGCATAGTACTTTGGTGTCGGCCCATTTACAGCCCGGAGCCCGAACGTTACCCGGAGACAAAAACAGTACTCGGTTGCGAATGCCGAGGTGTACATTGTACATATTTGGCACAAAGATACACCTCAGCATGATGTATTTATATATGTTAAAACAAAAATGTAGAATTTTTTTTTTTTTTTTTTTTTTTCAAAAAAAAGAAGATTTTTCATGTTAGGGCTGTAGGCCTACATAACAAAATCTGTATTCACCGTCTGAAGGAAACGTCAACAAGTAATTAAATATGGCATATACAAACATGGGATTTGGCATGAGGATACATCTCAGTACGATGTATTTAAATATGTTTTTAAAAAACGTGTAGAAAACAATAATAATTTTAAATAATGTTTTTAATCTTCGTCACAAAAACGTTCCTCATCGCCTGAAGCCCCAAAGCAACACGAAGTTCAATACAAAATAAACCATTACTGTCGGTGTCGAAATAACTATTATGTTTCATCCACGGGCTGACTTGAGAATCGGAGTGTTGTTTTAGTTAATTGGTCCTTTCTTTCCGTGGCCTGCACATGTGATTCCTGATTGGCAGGTGTATATTGCAGGGTTATCGACCAGGTAAGTGATTACCACGGTCTAGACATACGTACAAAATACGTGCCAGTTTTTTTAAGATCACAGGGTATTGTGGCGTAACCTGTCGCGACTATAGTACAATGTTAATGAACATTATCAGCCGCCCTGCTTCATTACTGTAAATAATGCTGTAAAACCCTTGATTAAGTAGACTTTCCCATCTAAAATTACAAAACTGACCAATTACGTAGTACCAAAGAAAAGAAAATTATCACTTGGGTATCGTGAGTGGTCGTTTTTACTCTAACGCACCCTACCAATAGGCCTAATAATATGCTACTTTTTTTATGAGAGAAAAATACTATAACCCCATTTCGTTCTATTGATGCAAATAGAAATATATTTAGTTTAAAAGTTGATTATACTCTCAAGTGATTTATGTTGTTTTACAAGCCAGGTTAATGAAAGTGAAGCGCCTTGTCGTAAATTAGAGCATTTGTTTACACTGTGCATACAGATTTCATTATGTACAGCCCGAACATAAAAAATGCGATATTTTCAACAACAAAAAAAACAATTTTTTTTTGTCCTACATTTATATTTTTTACATATTTAAATACATCATATCGAGGTGTATCTTTATGCTAAATATGAACAGTATACACCTCGGCATTAGCATCCGAGTTTTGGTTTTGTCTCCGGGTTACTTTCGGGCTCCGGGCTGTAAATTGGTCGACCGGTCTGGTCTGGCACCATCAGTTTCTCCACCCTCTGACTCGCTATCCGTTTTTTCTTCAGTATCACTGTTGTTAAGTAAATGTGTGTGTCTTTCTTCATTTACTAACAGCTCATATTGATACGGCAAAATGTTTTGCGAATGAACACTCATTGTTTTGGTAAGCTGTGCAAGTCTTAGATTCTTTATGAGTGGTACGGACTAATGCTTTTAAGTGTGAGGCTTCAGATCAAGCGACGCGTCTCTGACGTCACGGACCTCGTGACTGCCCTGCTCATTAAAGATCGGCAATTTCCGCTAAGAGCTCGTATCTGGGGTTCTTTTATGGAGATATTTTAAGTAATTAATTTTTTATAAAAAATTTTTTTAGGTGATTCAATTTATAATTAATTGTACATGGTTGGTGCCAAATATGGTTTACGTGACATGTTTCCTTTAAAGTGAGAGTACAATTACTAAATTTTCTGAATTGTAAAACATCACAGAAAAGTAAAATTCCATATAGTATTAATTTTCTTTTCGTTTTATTTTATACAGGGGTGTGAGAGCTACGTGTAAATGCACTTTTCCATTTCATCTAAAAATCCCCCAAAAACATGATGTTCAATACTTTTGACCACACAAGGTTCATTTGCATGTTTTCACAGTTTCAAGTTTATGATATGTGCCTTATATTATAAGTTCTAACCAGTTTAGATTTGTTAGCATTGAATGCAATTTTTGGCAGTTACAGGGGTTACAAACAACAGTTTTCCATCAGGGGCCCTTAAGCGGCCCCTGGACCCCGGCCGCACTAAGCTTTTTGTTCCAGCCCCTCTCACATCCCTGTTTATGAATGTAGTATAATTATGTGAAAAAGAATTCGCTGCTTGTACATGAATTTTGTTCTAGGTTTGAAGATGCTGGAAAACAAACAGAGAAAGTTAACAGTTTCCAGTGCCATCGTACAGACATCCTTGCCCTTGATTCAAGCCAAATGTTTCCATCGTATTGGATCTCCAACTTGTCTTGATCAAGCAGAAGAAATTCTACTCAAGGTATTATTAAAATACAGAAAGTGCTGATGTTTAGAAAGTATGTTTAACAGAATCCTAATTTAAATTAATAAAAAGTCTGATTTGTCTTTTATCATATTGGGGTTCAGTAGTTAACTTCTTAAAGTTACTGACCCTACTCTCTAAGATAGACCTCTTTTTGTTTTCATATATAACCTGACCTTTATCTATGGCGTTTGCCTCCTTAAAAAATCAAAATGGCAAATTGCACAACACAGCAAGTTGATTTTTGTAAGTGAGAAATAACAAAACACAAGAAATAAAAAATTAACAAAATTAAAACAGCCAATGGAAGATAAAATGTGAATAAAAAAACAACCAAACCAAACGCCAAACACAATATGGCTTGCATATGCAAGTAAATAATTACCTTGTTAAAGGGAATCAGGGGCTCATTTCACTAATCATCATAAGTTTACGTCTGCTACTAGCAGTTATACCGGTCAAGCGTTTACACGTGTTTGGCGTCTATTTCACGTAGAGAATTACATTATTACGGAAGCTGGAGTATTTTAGGGACAAAAGAAAATGAAATATATCTTCTTCAAACTATATTTGTTGAACTATAATAGTAATAAGAATTGTGGTTTAGTCGTAGATTTACGTTTACGTGCAAAACTAGGCTTACAATGTTTTGTGAAATTGGACCCTGATTTTTAAGAAATGGAGCTGTTACTAGCAGTAACTTACGTCTGCTTCAGTTTTATTTATTTTGATTTAGTGAAATTAAATTATCATATGATTATTATTTTTTATTTTTTTATTAACTTGATTTTTCCAGATAAAGGATGAGAAAGAGGATGCGTCTCATTTCTGTCTGGCTTTAGTGTACATAGCTAAAACAGAAAGGGAAAAGGCAGAGGTTTGTACATCAGTGGCTTAGATATTACGTGTTACAACAAACTAAAAATAAAAATAGGCCTACATGTTCATTGAATTTTTTTTGATTTGCCACAATACTGGGTAAGGTTATTCAACACCCTCTAAAAACGTATACTAGGCAATATGCATAATAATGATGATAATAATAATAATAATAATGGCATAATCAGGGGTGGGAATTCTCCTCGGATCAGCTGTTTTCCTCTCATGGAACATTGCGTTTACTCACATTTTAATCGTCCTTTCCTCCAAAATGTGTCTGATGGCACAGATTTTAACCTAGGATTTCAAGAATTTCTGGGACCTCTCTAGATTTCCTCTTTTTTACAGTTCACCAGTTCCCATCCCTGTTTAATGATTTACAATTTGACTGCCATATTAATCAATTTGAAGTATATGTATGTACATATTTAGACACAATTTTATTGATTCACTGTATAATACACACAACCTTTTGCATGCGAGTACATTTGGCAGACACAGAAATCAGTGAATAACCTTTCCTAGCACTTGCCAGTACTTGAATTTCAGTCTTAATCTGGCTGAATCTGTTTTACCCATTTCTACTTGTAAATAGCTTAGAAAAGTGAAAATTGGGTGATAATAGGCCCCTTGGTCTTCCGTTTTTTCTGAAAAAAATGCATGCATTCTGAAGTTTGGTTGTCTTTTTTTGGGTCTCACTACACAGTTCACTTCTAGGTGAGAGTTCATTCATCTCGATACTCTGTAGTTCCTAATTGTGGCACATTCACATCTTCAGTTCTAGTAATTGTGGATGAATTAATGCAATTCTCTTTTTCAGTGATAAGCTCTCTGGCTGAATTTTGCCCTGTCATCTTGTAATATTATGCATTGACATTTTGGGACATGAGTGTACAATGGTACAGGTAACCTGTGTGAAACGGTTCCTGCACCATCTGTTCGGACAGATACTACAGCCAGATGCAGTCATATAGCAAAACAACTGAGACGGAAATTTTGGAGTGAAAATAAATTCTTAATATATAATGTATGTTCACAGTGGTATATGTTAATGCTAATGAGAACCAGTTCTATTGGCAATCTTCATTTGAAGTTGGGCAATTTAACATGGGTTTCAATCAGATGACATCTGTGTAGTGAGACTTTTGGTGTGTTTCCATTACATACTGCAATATATGAATAGGATTTCTCTTTCTCTGGTACAGACATACAATTTTGACATTGAATTTGACATATTTAAGATAAATTACATTTAAATTTTTCAGAATTGCATTGCGTCTTCTTCATTGGATGAAGGAAAGAAACTAATCATCCAGGGTTGGATACATTTTATGTCCGATCAGTTTGAAAAAGCTTTAAAAAGGTAACTTTAATTTACGCCTCTGAGAATAAAACATTTGGCATAAACTATTTACACAAAAACATTTTAAGATAACCCATTAAATTTTTTCCATAAACTGCCATGACTGGACATGTAAATTATGTCCTATATTTAAAGCACGAACAAGGAAGGAAATGGGTTTATTTAACGACGCACTTAACTCTCTTTTTTTTTCTTTTTTTATGGTTATATGGCATCGGACATATGGTTAAGGACCACACAGATATTGAGGGAGAAAACCCACTGTCGCCACTTCATAGGCTACTCTTTTCGATTAGCAGCAAGGGATCTTTTAGATGCACCATCCCATAGACAGGGTAGCACATACCACGGTCTTTGATGTACCAATTGTAGTGCACTGGCTGGAGCAAGAAATAGCCCAATGGGCCCACCGACGGGGATCGATCCCAAACCGACTGCACATCAAGTGAGCGCTTTACCACTGGGCTACGTCCCGCCCAAAACGCGAACAAAAAAAATGGGTTATAAAAATCAAGAAAAACTTGGTTCACATAAACTTTACATTTACGTTAACACCACCACAACTGGTATATTAAAGGTTGTGGTATGTGCTGTCCTGTCTGTGGGATCGTGCTATTAACTAAAAACTAGCGGGTTTTCTCTCTAAGACTATATGTCAAAATGAATAAATGTTTGACATCCAATAGCCAAGGATTAATAAATCAATGTGCTCTAGTGGTATCGTTAAACAAAACGAGCTTTTCTAGGGTAACACATAGCATTATTAAATTAACTTAACTGGCATTATACGTCCTTGTCTTAAAAAATCTTAAAACACAATATTTGTCTTAACTTGTCTTAGCAGTACATATTTTCAATATGTTATGTGACCAGTGACCAGAAAGATTTCAATCTATAATCATTGTGTTGCCTGTAGATTGTTATTTTCATGGTAAACCTAAAACCGTGGACCCCTGTGTTCATTGTTTCAGTTTTGAAGAAGCTGTGCTCCTGGAACCAAGTAACAGCGACGCGTATTACATGCTGGGCCGAACGCTGTGGGAACTCAGAACAAACAAGGAGGTGGAGAAGTCGAGAGAAAGATGCTTCACGGCATTTCTTAAGGTTACTTTGTCGTAATAGAGATGAATCGATTAGGATTTGTTTGTGTTATACTTATAACTTGATAAATGGTATTTACCACCGGTATTATGTTTATAACATTATCTTTCCTTCTAGAGGCAAGTAGGACAAAAATAAAGCACTTAAATAAAAAATATATAAATGCAGAAATAAAAAATAAAAATATAGAACATCTCATTGTTTATTTGTTAAACATTTTAAGCGGCATAATGAGTTTATGAGTTATTTTAATACTTATTTTCCCCAAGATATAAATTCATTATAAAATATGAATCATTATATTTTATTTTAATTTTTTTATATAAATACAGTGTGTGCCATAGGGCTCATATCTGAATCTGAGCTGTATTCCAGAGTTTATCAGATGGATAATTCCCTTTCATAATACTAGTGGTCGAAAACTTAATCTCGTTTGATTGTTTAGCTTGTGCTTATCTGTTATTTTTCAGGCAGCCAACCTTGATCCCTATAACAGTCAAGTTTTCTTGTATCTGGGTCATTTCAACGCAGAAATTCAGAATGATAAAGTGTAAGTACTGTTTGGCTGTTATCCATCTTCATTCTTTGATTACCTAGGATCATTTTGAATTTTTATGTGTCCTGTATAGAAAAACAAGTTATTAAAATCATACTGACTGGGTAAATTAAATGATAATTTTTCTAGGCATGAAGTCAGCTTTATGACATCAAATCTCGTATAAAAAGAGCCATAGATTTTTTAAAGTTATCATGCAGTTTATCAAGTATCGAAATAAGGATAGTGTACTTTAATGATGTTCCATTGATTGATTATAATTAATATAAAATTCTAAAAAATAACATTGTAACTTCAAACCAATGTAGTTATTTAAATAAGGGGTGGGACATAGCCCAGTGGTAAAGCTTTCGCTTGATGCGCGGTCGGTCTAGGATTGATCCCTTTCAGTGGACTCATTGGGCTATTTCTCGTTCCATCCACTGCTCCACAACTGGTGTAACAAAAGCCATGTTATGTACTATCCTGTCTTTGGGATGGTGCATATAAAAAATCTCTTGTTGCTAATCGAAAAGAGTAACCCATGAAGTGGCGATAGCAGGTTTCCTATCTCTGTATCTGTGTGGTCCTTAACCATATGTTCGATGCCATATAACCGTAAATAAAATGTGTTGAGTGCGTCGTTAAATAAAACATTTCCTTCAGAAGCTTTATAAGCAGGGGGCCATATAAAAGATCCATTGCTACTAATGGAAAAATGTAGCAGGTTTTCTCTCTAAGACTATAAGTCAAAATAACCTAAATGTTTGACATCCAATAGTCAATGATTAATAAAATTTATCAATTAATCAATGCTCTAGTGGTGTCATTAAACAAAACAAACTAACTTTTTAACGACCCTGTCTTGGTTTGAACAGGAAAGCTAAGAAATGTTACCAGAAGGCGTTTGATCTCGACAACACGAACGAGGAAGCTGGGGCTGCCGTCTGCGACATGATGGTTACTATTGGTGACGAGGTGATTTATGTTTCTAGTACCCCAGCGTGTTGTCAGTATTGTGTAACAAATGATTCATTATTAATACCACAAGTAATAAAATGGTTTATTATACTCCAGAAAATTATCTTGATGGTATTTTGTTTACAAGGCTGAGTTGTTCTACATCCAGTAGAAGCAAAATGTAATTTCTTTTCACATTACCTGTCCTTAAACAAGTGCACTCCCCCCTACGGTTAGTAGTCTGGTCCAAACATCCCAACAGCCAATGGGATGTCCTAAATTCTTCTACTGCATACTCCCTCTAAGGTTTCTCCAAACTATAGCCCATCCCATCATCCTACAAAAATTTGTTTTATAAATAATTTCATTTTATCTTTTTGTAAATAATTTCAGTTTGGTTTGACATAAGAAGAAAAGTAAATTACAAAACATACTATATTTTGTGTTCAATTTAGAAATCGGTCAGCTCAAAATTAAATAACTTTTAGTAAATGTTTTAATTTTATTTTTAAAAAGTCATCCCCATGTAAAAAAACTATAAACATATTTGTCCTTACCTACATGTATTGTCCATATTGAGGTCTCATTAATTAATATTTTTCAGCTGTAGCAAACTTATAAATACATACATGTAGTCATAATACTATTAGGTTCCTTTGAATTTTTTTTAATTTCATTGCTATAATGTTAATATTTTATAATAAAACTGACAAAAGAATCATTATATCAACATATGAATATTTTGCTCTATTGCAGGAAGCAGCAAGAAATCTGCTTCTGTCGGTGACAAACAGCTCTAGTGCTGGATGGTATGTTATCATGAGGAAAGAAACCATTTTATCCTGCAACCACTGTTTCTGTTGACAGATTATGATGACTGATTAAAGCAAAGTCATAAATGTATACTAGCAGATTACGACTTTTGACGTCGCTCATATGATGTCACACGCATAGCTACATTACAAAATTGCTCATTTGACCTCTAGGTCATCGTACTCATTTGACCTCTAGGTCATCGAACAATGTGGCTGAAATAAAAGAAATAATAGCTTTTCCCCTCAATGTTTATGGTCTGCACGATAAAGATAATATCTAGTTAATGACGTCGGATATCGGCTTTATCCTGTTCATGCCGAATGAGAAATTCTGCGAGGCTCTGTCGAGTGGAATTACCCATTCTTACCTTCACAGGATAAAGCAGATATCTGACATCATTAACTAGTTATTCTCCATTTAATACAATATTATTTGTTTAGACAAAGTGCTTAAAGTCACCTCTTATATAAGTGAAGATGTAATACTGTAAATCAGGAAATGGTAAAAAAAAACACCTGTTTCTGTGATCGTTTTGTCAATGTTTAACTGAAACTACAATTCTACTTGTTCCGACTTTTGTATGAACTGCTACTCATATGTGATGTCTGTGGGAAAGTACTTATAAAGGATCCCTTGCTGCTGATGGAAAAGAAACGTAGCTGGTTTCCTTTGAAGTCTATGTTTCAGAATGACCACACGTTTGGCATCCAAGAGCTGATGATTAAGTAATTAATGTGCACTAGTGGTGTACTTTAACTTTTGTTTTAAAATGTGATTCACTCTTCATGATATGGGTGGGACGTAGCCCAGTGGTAAATCATTTTCTTGATGCGTGGTCGGTCTAGAATCGATCCCCATCGGTGGGCCCATTGGGCTATTTCTCATTCCAGCCAGTGCACCACGACTGGTATATCAAAGGCCATGGTATGTGCTATCCTGTCTGTGGGATGGTGCATATAAAAGATCCCTTGCTGCTAATCAGAAAGAGTAGACCATTGCGTGGTAACAGCAGTGTGTTCCCTCTCCCATTACCTGTTTGGTTCTTAACCATACATTCAATCCCATATAACCGTCAGTAAAATGTGTTGAGTGTGTCAGTAATTACAATATTTCTTTCTTCCTTCCTTCCAGTGGTAAGTGGGCGTGGCTGCGTCTGGGTCTGTACCAGGTGAAACACGAAGATCCGTCTCTAGCCATTCGATCCTTCCAGTCGGCTCTACGAGCAGATCCGACAGATCAGTGAGTGACGGATATTACTCTTTCAAGATATAGTTAAGCTGGATATCAGGAATTAATAGTAATTTAGTGAATTTGTTGCCAAATTCAAGTTGGTGTGATGTAGCTCAGTGGTAAAGCTAGCATGTTTAGCCATTTCGAGATGGGAGTGTACAAACTGACAATCATGTACTAAGTTTGTGTTTTGACAATATAAATGGAATTAATATATTGAAGTACATGTATGTTTGTGTTTTAGTTGTATGTGGGTGTGTGATAAACATGTCAGTATAAATGGTATGAATATATTTAAGTACAGGTATGTTTGTGTTTTAGTCGTATGTGGGTGTGTGATAAACATGACAGTATAAATGGTATGAATATATTTAACTACAGGTATGTTTGTGTTTTAGTCGTATGTGGGTGTGTGATAAACATGACAGTATAAATGGTATGAATATATTGAAGTACATGTATGTTTGTGTTTTAGTCGTATGTGGGTGTGTGATAAACATGACAGTATAAATGGTATGAATATATTTAAGTACAGATATGTTTGTGTTTTAGTCGTATGTGAGTGTGTGATAAACATGACAGTATAAATTGTATGAATATATTTAAGTACAGGTATGTTTGTGTTTCAATTATAGCAATATAAATGGCATTAATGCACTGATGTGTACATGTACATGTAGGTACGTAAAGTGTGTGAATGCATTAAAAGTACAGGACCTGGTATGTTTGTGTTTCAGTCATGTGTGGGAGTGTCTTGCTGAAGGTTACCTGCACCGAGGAAGTTACACTGCTGCACTTAAAGCATTCACCAAGGCAGCAGAGGTTGGTAGCCAGTGTTTGAATGCATTAAAAGATGCAGGACCTGGTTTTTGTGCGTTATGTGATGCAGCCATGTTGTTTTTTGTGTCTGTGATGCTAGAAGGTTACCTGCACCGAGGAAGTTACACTGCTGCACTTAAAGCATTCACCAAGGCAGCAGAGGTTGGTAGCCATCTTGTTTTTGTGCGTTATGTGATGCTAGCCATCTTGTTTTTGTGCGTTATGTGATGCTAGCCATCTTGTTTTTTTGCGTTATGTGATGCTAGCCATCTTGTTTTTTTGCGTTATGTGATGCTAGCCATCTTGTTTTTGTGCGTTATGTGATGCTAGCCATCTTGTTTTTGTGCGTTATGTGATGCTAGCCATCTTGTTTTTGTGTGTTTATGTGATGCTAGCCATCTTGTTTTTTTGCGTTATGTGATGCTAGCCATCTTGTTTTTGTGCGTTATGTGATGCTAGCCATCTTGTTTTTGTGTGTTATGTGATGCTAGCCATCTTGTTTTTTTGCGTTATGTGATGCTAGCCATCTTGTTTTTGTGTGTTATGTGATGCTAGCCATCTTGTTTTTGTGTGTTATGTGATGCTAGCCATGTTATGTTTTGTTGTACATTGACAACCAACTTGTGTTTGTGTTGTATGTTGGAGTTAATGACCAAAGCCGACAAGGGATTTAGTGATAAATAATGCAATCATCAGAAAATATAAAACAAACACTACGGCTTGGCTTCTTTATTCCCCAGCAAGCAGCTAAGTATAGCATACACTTTCTTGTTTAAACAAGAAGCAATTAGTGAACAAGAATGTACAAGTCATTTTAAATTAGTTTTTTTCTTCATGCCATCAGACTTAAGAATTTGTTGTAGGTATCATCAGGCCTTTACGTTAACTGTTTCACCTAGGAGCCAGATGGCACCTACATGTATTTTCATATAGATAGTATGAAATGGTTTTGTCGCCAAATGAAAAAAATTGTCGCATATGCGACCAAATCAGTTGCACTGTTGAGGGCTGATCATTTGTTATTGGTTATTTCTCATTCCAGCCAGTGTTCCACAATTGGTATAACTGATAAAACATTTCTGCATGCCTTTCTGATATTGAACAGTTGTTTTTGATACTAGAGAAGATCAATGAATCATCTATGAAATCTTTTTTCAGTTTTCAGGACTATATTTTTAAAACATTTTGAACATAGTAATCCCATGTATGATTTATCTTATTGATGTCACTAATGGTGAAATATTATATTTTTTTATTTATCATGCATCTAGGTAATGATTTCATAATATTTTTAATTTGTCATGTTTCTTTATTCATATTGCAGCTTGATCCACAATCCATGTACAGTTTATATCAGTAAGTACTAGACAAAACACGTTGGTTTTCATATTTAAGAATATTGATGTTAATTTAATGGAAGTAGTAGTTAGTATTTATAATAGTAATAACAGGTTTCTTACATAATGCACTGAACCTGATGTCCATTTAGCCCCCACCCCTCAAAGGCACTCTCTTAAGAATGAAATTACTAAAAATCATTTAAACTGAGGTGTAAAAACTAAATTCCTGAACATTCCATCCATTTGTTCACTGTCTTTATTTCTCTTTATGGAGGTCAATGGTATGTTGACAAAATGTTGAGAACATTCTGTGATTTAGGCTGTAATAAATAAAGCCTAGGTTTTAAACATACATATATGTGATGCTTGCTATGCAGTATTTTCAATGTCCTGAAAACATATTTAAAAAAAAAGAAGTTCCATCTTGGCCCCGATTTTGAAAAACATTGAACAAAAATCTAACATTTATTTGACTATGGCCTAAGACAGGCTTTACTTATATTATATTTGGTGGTGTAAAAGTTAACGCATGTTGGTAGTCTGGAAACTGAAACAAACCTCATTGATGATTTGTAATTTTTTTCTGTCAGGATAGCCAGCATCAAACAAACCTTGGGAGAACTGCCAGAAGCTGTTGAAGACTATAAACAAATACTGACATCTTCTCCAAATTATGTCCCAGCGTTGAAGGGTATGTTGACATTTATAAGAATTAAATTCCTTTATATTCATTACAATTTAAAGCCATCCCATTGGTCCAGCCATATATGTAGCAACACAAGTTTGTTAATTTCTTAATGAATGTCAAAATTACGTTGATGAATGTAAATATGATGTTGGTACTTTGTATTATTGAGTATTATTGTTCAACAAGACTCAAAAGTGACAGAAAATAGACAGCAACTGATATATGCAGAATTCGTAATTTGTTTTTTGATCACTTCTTACAATAGTACAAAATGACCATGATATGAAATGATTGTATGAACTGACTGGACTCACTAGCTGTTGTTAAATTTGTTTATTCGTTCGTTCGTTCATTCATTCATTCATTCATTCATTCATTCATTCATTCATTCATTCATCTAGCTCAGTTGGTAGAACACTTACCCAAGGTGCCTGGGTCAAAGGATCAAATTCATCGTCCATCCATCATCCGTCCGTCCGTCCATCTATCCATCCATCCATCATCTGTCCATCCATCCGTTCATCCATCCATCTGTCTGTCCATCCATCCGTCCATCTGTCCATCCGTCCGTCCATTCATCTGTCCGTCCGTCCATCCATCCATCCATTTACATATTCCCCCACTCATCCATTCACTTGTTAATTATTAAATTGTATATTTTAAGTTTTGTGTATATATTAACTTAAAGGTACTTGTTCATATCGTTTTCCAGGACTAAGAGAAATATTCTTACTGTGTGTTTATGTTATGGTATTCGATTGTACTGTTTTCCAGGACTAAGAGAACCTATTTACTGTATGTTTATATGAAGGTACATGTATGTGTTTATGTTATTTTCCAAGACTTGGAGAAACATATTTACTGCGTGTTTATGTTAAGGTATTTGTATATATTGTTTTCCAGGACTGGGAGAAACATATTTACTGCATGCTAGACAACATCTGTCTCGGTATCTCAATGATCTCGCCCGCGATGACTGTCAGGCGGCCATTTTGTACCTCGTCAGGTGAGCAAATCTTGTTTTGTTATCTTGTCAGTTCTGCAAATATTTTATTTTTTCATGATAATGTAATTTGGTAAACAGACTGTTAAAAAGAGCTTTAACTTTTGATAATTTTACCAGACACAAAAACTAATAGTATTCAAGCTATAATTTTAAATAAAGTAAAGAAAACTAAATTCAGATATTTTCATTTCTTTTGTTGTTCAGAGTATTGTCAGTATGTTGATAAATGTAGTGTTACTAAATCAAATAAATGGGTCAAAGTTTGAGGTGCACCCAACTTTTGATAGAGAAGTGAACACCACAAGTTCTGTGATTGATGATAAATGTGAGTATGTTGGTTGTAAAAGAAAATAGTTTCATCTGGGAAAAAAAAAATGCAATTTTATTTCATCTAGTATCACTGTGTCAAGTAGCCTTGTGCTTGAAACATGTATGGGGTACTTGTTAAAAAAAGTACTCAGATTTTGTGTGGAACTAGGGTAGTCATAGACACTACCCGTTATATCAGAAAAGAGCGGCTTGACCCCCAATTTTTTCTGATTCACTTTAAGGGTGAGCAGTGGTAGCATTTATATCTGTGGCGTTTATGTCAATTGACATATGTTACTATTGTCATCTATGCGATTTGATTTGGTAGTATACACCCTAAATAAACAGCCTTATAGACGGATGTAAACAGGACCTAAAACATTATCACAAATTTGGCCAATGTTAGTAGGGCTTTAAATCTCACTGATTTGAGCATAGGAAGGTCGTTTTAGTTCAGTACTGTCATTAACCGCTGCTGGAAAGTTGTCAATATTCAGAAATGTATTTCAAGTTATTTTAATGTAATTAAAGTTAACATTTCAGTGGTTTTGAGATGAAATATTTTGAGTCAGCATGTCTGTACATGTTTGTGTAGTTAATTTGTGTATGATTGTTTTGAGCATATATATATTGGACACAACGTTTATCGGCTCGACTTTGATGTAGTCTTAAGCCCTGTTTAGTTAGCCAAACAAATATAACAAATTTAAAGTAACACTCTTTAAAAGTAAAGTTTGTTTTATTTAACGATGCCTCTAGAGCACATTGATTTTTTATCTTATCTTAGGCTATTGGATGTCAAACATATGGTTATTCTGACACTGGTTTTTTAGAAGAAACCTGCTGTTGCCACATAGGCTACTCTTTTATGACAGGCAGCAAGGGATCTTTTATTTGCGCTTCCCACAGGCAGGATAGCACAAACCATGGCCTTTGTTGAACCAGTTATGGATCACTGGTCGGTGCAAGTGGTTTACACCTACCCATTGAGCCTTGTGGAACACTCACTCAGGGTTTGGAGTCGGTATCTGGATTAAAAATCCCATGCCTCGACTGGGATCCGAACCCAGTACCTACCAGCCTGTAGACCGATGGCCTAACCACGATGCCACCGAGGCTGGTAAACACTCTTAAAAGAACTGCATTAAAGAATGAGCTTTTTGGATAATAATTCCAATTAAAACTTTAATTTAATATCATTCACATTTGGCAATTTGGCAAACAACTGTTTAGACCCTATGATAGAGAAGCACACTGTATCATTTAATTTTCATTAGGACTGCGTGCATTTCATCTGTATTAAGCAGCCATCTGGCTCCATGCTTATAAAACTTTCAGGTCTAGACAAAAGTCGTTAATGTCTTGAAACTTATTTATGGCAGTGCCTACAAATTAAATGCATGTAGCATCATTAAGCTTCGAGTCTAGAATCTAAAAGTTGTTACTTTCTTATGTGGAAAAAGGTTTGAATGCATTTTTGTCTTTCCTTTATGCAGTAAAAAGGCCAAATATAGGTGTTACTGTTCTGATGGTAGCAGCAGCAGTGATGATGGCATCAACTTTTGCATTAAAGTTTAACACTAAAGTTTCGTGTTTAGATCAGTTTTTTACCAGCTATAACTCATAGATTAGTGAAACTTGGTTTATAGTTGCACCTATGGATGTTCATCACAGTGCACTAAAAACGTTTATGGTACAAGGTTTGCACATGCTTGAAAAGGCCCTGAATTTGAAGGGTTGCCCTAAAAAGGCCCGATTTGATGATCTAGCACTAAAAAGCCCTATATTTTACGGGCAAATTCACAAAAGACCTAATTTGGGCCACATACGCCCTGAAATCGATAGACGTTTTTCTTCTTCCAGAAACATTAAATAAATTGCCAAAAATATATTGATATCTACTTTCATTGGTTGATCTCTGTACTCGCTCGAACGTTGGTGTGTAAACAATGCCAAAATTATACCAACGATTCATTCGTAAAACATTGTCGATGTTTGGTATCGTTCATAGAAGCATTCATTTGTAACTTTCGGAGAGCGCTTGATTGGTCGTTCTAAAACAAAACACATTTCTAAAATACTAATCAAGAGTCTTAATCTCAGTACAAACTAAATAAAATGGAATATTCTAAAATTATCTGAACTGAATCAGACATTTATACCTATGTGGATTATATGTATTTATGCTTATGAAAATTTGTAGAACACTCATTATTTTGTTAAGTTCGAAGGTCATTGCAAATGGTGGACAGCAAAGTTTTAGTCCCTACATTTTACTTACATTGACCCTAAAAAGTCCCTATAAAGAGCCCCTAAATTTAGGTTTGAAATTTCTGTATGAACCATGTGGTAGGCGAGACATTTAGTTCTGCAGAATTTGTGTATTTTATGTAGCTAGTGCTTTATAACTAGTACATATAAAGTCACGATATGTGCTGTCCTGTGTTAGCAAGTGTATTTAAAACATCCCTTGATTTTATTTGGTAGTATTAGCCCTTGTGATGGTAGCAAGCTCGATCTCACCCCCACTCCACCACCACTTTTTGTTATCTAGACAAAGTGTGGTAATATCAACAGCAGGGTTTTTTTCTAGCACAATTTCTTTGTTACCTTATTAAAGCACTGTCTGAGTGTCTTGCACTTAACATTGGTTTATTCTGTGTTTTAACTTTCAGAGCTGCAGGACAGAGACCAGATTTCTGCTGTCTGTGGAAACTTCTCGGTGATGCCTGCACAGTTCTACATCCTCTAGCCTCCCAGACATTCAGGTGAGAATCATTGAGATTATTATACGAGTCTGTACAGTTCTACATCCTCTAGCCTCCCAGACATTCAGGTGAGAATCATTGAGATTATTATACGAGTCTGTACAGTTCTACATCCTCTAGCCTCCCAGACATTCAGGTGAGAATCATTGAGATTATTATACGAGTCTGTACAGCTCTACATCCTCTAGCCTCCCAGACATTCAGGTGAGAATCATAGAGATTATTATACGAGTCTGTACAGTTCTACATCCTCTAGCCTCCCAGACATTCAGGTGAGAATCATAGAGATTATTATACGAGTCTGTACAGCTCTACATCCTCTAGCCTCCCAGACATTCAGGTGAGAATCATTGAGATTATTATACGAGTCTGTACAGGTCTACATCCTCTAGCCTCCCAGACATTCAGGTGAGAATCATAGAGATTATTATACGAGTCTGTACAGCTCTACATCCTCTAGCCTCCCAGACATTCAGGTGAGAATCATAGAGATTATTATACGAGTCTGTACAGCTCTACATCCTCTAGCCTCCCAGACATTCAGGTGAGAATCATAGAGATTATTATACGAGTCTGTACAGTTCTACATCCTCTAGCCTCCCAGACATTCAGGTGAGAATCATAGAGATTATTATACGAGTCTGTACAGCTCTACATCCTCTAGCCTCCCAGACATTCAGGTGAGAATCATAGAGATTATTATACGAGTCTGTACAGGTCTACATCCTCTAGCCTCCCAGACATTCAGGTGAGAATCATAGAGATTATTATACGAGTCTGTACAGTTCTACATCCTCTAGCCTCCCAGACATTCAGGTGAGAATCATAGAGATTATTATACGAGTCTGTACAGTTCTACATCCTCTAGCCTCCCAGACATTCAGGTGAGAATCATAGAGATTATTATACGAGTCTGTACAGCTCTACATCCTCTAGCCTCCCAGACATTCAGGTGAGAATCATTGAGATTATTATACGAGTCTGTACAGCTCTACATCCTCTAGCCTCCCAGACATTCAGGTGAGAATCATTGAGATTATTATACGAGTCTGTACAGTTCTATATCCTCTAGCCTCCCAGACATTCAGGTGAGAATCATAGAGATTATTATACGAGTCTGTACAGCTCTACATCCTCTAGCCTCCCAGACATTCAGGTGAGAATCATAGAGATTATTATACGAGTCTGTACAGCTCTACATCCTCTAGCCTCCCAGACATTCAGGTGAGAATCATAGAGATTATTATACGAGTCTGTACAGCTCTACATCCTCTAGCCTCCCAGACATTCAGGTGAGAATCATTGAGATTATTATACGAGTCTGTACAGCTCTACATCCTCTAGCCTCCCAGACATTCAGGTGAGAATCATAGAGATTATTATACGAGTCTGTACAGCTCTACATCCTCTAGCCTCCCAGACATTCAGGTGAGAATCATAGAGATTATTATACGAGTCTGTACAGTTCTACATCCTCTAGCCTCCCAGACATTCAGGTGAGAATCATAGAGATTATTATACGAGTCTGTACAGCTCTACATCCTCTAGCCTCCCAGACATTCAGGTGAGAATCATAGAGATTATTATACGAGTCTGTACAGTTCTACATCCTCTAGCCTCCCAGACATTCAGGTGAGAATCATAGAGATTATTATACGAGTCTGTACAGCTCTACATCCTCTAGCCTCCCAGACATTCAGGTGAGAATCATAGAGATTATTATACGAGTCTGTACAGGTCTACATCCTCTAGCCTCCCAGACATTCAGGTGAGAATCATAGAGATTATTATACGAGTCTGTACAGTTCTACATCCTCTAGCCTCCCAGACATTCAGGTGAGAATCATAGAGATTATTATACGAGTCTGTACAGTTCTACATCCTCTAGCCTCCCAGACATTCAGGTGAGAATCATAGAGATTATTATACGAGTCTGTACAGCTCTACATCCTCTAGCCTCCCAGACATTCAGGTGAGAATCATTGAGATTATTATACGAGTCTGTACAGCTCTACATCCTCTAGCCTCCCAGACATTCAGGTGAGAATCATTGAGATTATTATACGAGTCTGTACAGTTCTATATCCTCTAGCCTCCCAGACATTCAGGTGAGAATCATAGAGATTATTATACGAGTCTGTACAGCTCTACATCCTCTAGCCTCCCAGACATTCAGGTGAGAATCATAGAGATTATTATACGAGTCTGTACAGCTCTACATCCTCTAGCCTCCCAGACATTCAGGTGAGAATCATAGAGATTATTATACGAGTCTGTACAGCTCTACATCCTCTAGCCTCCCAGACATTCAGGTGAGAATCATTGAGATTATTATACGAGTCTGTACAGCTCTACATCCTCTAGCCTCCCAGACATTCAGGTGAGAATCATAGAGATTATTATACGAGTCTGTACAGCTCTACATCCTCTAGCCTCCCAGACATTCAGGTGAGAATCATAGAGATTATTATACGAGTCTGTACAGTTCTACATCCTCTAGCCTCCCAGACATTCAGGTGAGAATCATTGAGATTATTATACGAGTCTGTACAGTTCTACATCCTCTAGCCTCCCAGACATTCAGGTGAGAATCATAGAGATTATTATACGAGTCTGTACAGCTCTACATCCTCTAGCCTCCCAGACATTCAGGTGAGAATCATTGAGATTATTATACGAGTCTGTACAGCTCTACATCCTCTAGCCTCCCAGACATTCAGGTGAGAATCATAGAGATTATTATACGAGTCTGTACAGTTCTACATCCTCTAGCCTCCCAGACATTCAGGTGAGAATCATTGAGATTATTATACGAGTCTGTACAGTTCTACATCCTCTAGCCTCCCAGACATTCAGGTGAGAATCATAGAGATTATTATACGAGTCTGTACAGTTCTACATCCTCTAGCCTCCCAGACATTCAGGTGAGAATCATAGAGATTATTATACGAGTCTGTACAGCTCTACATCCTCTAGCCTCCCAGACATTCAGGTGAGAATCATTGAGATTATTATACGAGTCTGTACAGCTCTACATCCTCTAGCCTCCCAGACATTCAGGTGAGAATCATAGAGATTATTATACGAGTCTGTACAGCTCTACATCCTCTAGCCTCCCAGACATTCAGGTGAGAATCATAGAGATTATTATACGAGTCTGTACAGCTCTACACCCTCTAGCCTCCCAGACATTCAGGTGAGAATCATTGAGATTATTATACGAGTCTGTACAGTTCTACATCCTCTAGCCTCCCAGACATTCAGGTGAGAATCATTGAGATTATTATATGAGTCTGTACAGTTCTACATCCTCTAGCCTCCCAGACATTCAGGTGAGAATCATAGAGATTATTATACGAGTCTGTACAGCTCTACATCCTCTAGCCTCCCAGACATTCAGGTGAGAATCATAGAGATTATTATACGAGTCTGTACAGCTCTACATCCTCTAGCCTCCCAGACATTCAGGTGAGAATCATTGAGATTATTATACGAGTCTGTACAGCTCTACATCCTCTAGCCTCCCAGACATTCAGGTGAGAATCATAGAGATTATTATACGAGTCTGTACAGTTCTACATCCTCTAGCCTCCCAGACATTCAGGTGAGAATCATTGAGATTATTATACGAGTCTGTACAGTTCTACATCCTCTAGCCTCCCAGACATTCAGGTGAGAATCATAGAGATTATTATACGAGTCTGTACAGTTGTACATCCTCTAGCCTCCCAGACATTCAGGTGAGAATCATTGAGATTATTATACGAGTCTGTACAGCTCTACATCCTCTAGCCTCCCAGACATTCAGGTGAGAATCATTGAGATTATTATACGAGTCTGTACAGTTCTACATCCTCTAGCCTCCCAGACATTCAGGTGAGAATCATAGAGATTATTATACGAGTCTGTACAGTTCTACATCCTCTAGCCTCCCAGACATTCAGGTGAGAATCATTGAGATTATTATACGAGTCTGTACAGCTCTACATCCTCTAGCCTCCCAGACATTCAGGTGAGAATCATTGAGAGCCTGTGAACCGGCCTCGGTGGCGTCGTGGTTAGGCCATCGGTCAACAGGCTGGTAAGTACTGGGTTCGGATCCCAGTCGAGGCATGGGATTTTTAATCCAGATACCGACTCCAAACTCTGAGTGAGTGCTCCGCAAGGCTCAATGGGTAGGTGTAAACCACTTGTACCAACCAGTGATCCATAACTGGTTCAACAAAGGCCATGGTTTGTGCTATCCTGCCTGTGGGAAGTGCAAATAAAAGATCCCTTGCTGCTAATCGGAAGAGTAGCCCATGTAGTGGCGACAGCAGTTTTCCTGTCAAAATCTGTGTGGTCCTTAACCATATATCTGACGCCATATAACCGTAAATAAAATGTGTTGAGTGCATCGTTAAATAAACATTTCTTTCTTTCTTTTGAGAGCCTGTGTGTCATACTGATTTTATGAAACAAGTGTCAAGATTTTTGTATTGTCCAAGCAAAAGCAATGGTAATACATGAATACCAACACAAGTTTCCTAAAATCAGTACGACTCACACGTGAGTGTAATACTTTCTTTATTATCCATATTATTATTGTTATTTTTTTAATGAATACCAAGGGCCATCTCAAAATGTTATAACCACACCTAGAAGGAGACGATGAAATAACGTCATGTTTAACATGCACAGTCTAAGCTAGGACTGTGAAAGCAACGTCATGTTATAACATTTCTTCCCAAAATTACATCATTACACTTGTTATTACATGTGTTTATTAACTCAGTTATGTTGAACCAAGTGGATAATAAAGTTTGTTATATCAAGTCTCACCCTGTCCATTGCCAAATTAGCCAATTGGTAATTATTTTTTTTACAAAATGGCAACAACAGTTAGTCTTTGGCTAATAAAAGATTCCTTAAATTAACCAAGTTTTAATAATTTTCAAGGAATTACTCTACATATCTGAAACTTGTCTAACCCAAAATATGTTCCAGTGTGAGCCCTGTATATGTAACGAAATGCATAGGTGAATAGAAAACGAGTGGAAAGCTGGGACACTGTTACAGTAATATCTAATACAGTGAACCCCCTCTAAACTGGATACCCTTGATACCAAGACAAATGTCCGGTTATTAGAGGGATCCAGTTTAGAGAGGTTAACTTGTGTCCTAGTTTTTAAAAAGGGACTGTGTAAAATGTCCAGTTTTGAGGGAATTCCGGTTTACAGAGGGGTCCGGTCTTGAGAGGTTTCACTGTTAAACATATTCTGACAAATACCTTTTTTGTTTGTTGAGAATGGTGTATATTTTCATGACACTAATATATAATGCAATGTATTGGTGAATAGAAGGGGCAGGAGTTAGCTCAGTCGGTTGAGTGCTCGGTTGAGTTCCTTGTGTCACAGGATCAAACCACCTCGGTGGATCAATTCAACTGATTGTTTTGTTTTTTTTTTCCAACCAGTGCACCACAACTGGTCAAAGGCTGTGGTATGTGCTTTCCTGTCTGGGAAAATGTGCATTAGGAAAATGTAGCGGGTTTCATCTGATGACTACGAGTTAGAATTACCAAATGTTTGACATCCAACAGCCGATGATTAATTAATCAATGTGCTCCAGTGGTGTCGTTAAACAAAACAAACATTGACGAATAGAAGAATATAATTATGCTTTGTGCCGATGTAAACATGTTTACATCTGTGAATAAATCTTGCTTGGATAATTTGTGCTGATTTATTGTATTCTGCTATTGTCAAAGTTGAAATAATGGTGGTTCCCGCCAAAAATATTTCTTGATTTTTGCTTTGAAACATAAAGTTTATATCTTCAGCTGTATATGCCTATGATAAATTACAACCAAATAATTCCATTTGCTAGTAGAACAAAAATATTTCCAGGGGAAATCATGAGAGTGTGACACACACATTAGCTAGTGACGTCACTGTTTAGTGCGTACATATTCAACACTAAGTTTACTCAGAATTCTTTGTGGTCCACTGATAAAAAAACACAAAAATGGTGACCATGCTATATTTAGCCACAAATTATTTGGAAAACCCCTCTTGTCACCCAGTACAAGACTTTAAAATATATTCTAGAGTTAATTATGAAAAGATTATGCATGGGATTGATTAAATTGTAGTTATTTATTACAAATAAATGTGAAAAGAATGAAATATTGTAGTTCCAACTTTAACATACATGTAGGACCTTTAATGAATGAACTAATTTGAAACTGCATATTACAAACTGACCGTGGATAAAGAAACAATTTAAAATGTCATACATTTTTGTTCTAGCATTGAAGTTCCAGTAAAACTGACATCCAACACATCTAAGGATTCTAAAGCAATGTCTGTGATTGGTAAACTGGAGCTGTTACAAGTGGGAGCAAGGTTTGTAGTCCTTACTTTAATGTCTTACATTTCTGGAGCCCATTTCACTAAACATCGTAAGTTTATGTCTGCTACTAGCAGTTATACCAGTTGTGTGTTTACACATGTTTGGCATCAATTTCATGCAGAAAATTACATCATTACTGAAGCTGGACTATTTTAAGGACAAAAGAAAATGAAATATGTGTATTTGTAACTATATTTGTTGTACTATAATAGTAATAAGAATTGTGGTTTAGTCGTAAATTTACGTTTACGTGCAGAACTAGACTTGCGATGTTTTGTAAAATTGTGCCCAGTCTTCTACACATTCATAACTTGTGTAACCTGAAAAACGGTTATGCAAAACTTAGCCTGCTAACCTTTTTGTTTCTTTTTTTTGATCAGTCGGTGAATTTTACACAAACAGTAAATCAGTTTTGCCAAATGAAATTGGATAACCAGTACACGAGTGAAATAATTCACTGTACAATTTCTGGTGATCTCCATACCTCCATTTACATGGATGGACTGTTACTTGTGACACCAATTCACATCAGTTTATTTTTTTAATAATTACCAAAATAAATAATCTGTAATCTGTACATAATATATGTCATCTTCATGAACATTCTATTACTTGAGCCTTTCTAAATAGAGGGTGGGACGCAGCTTAATGTTAAAGTTCTTCCATGATACCTGGTCTGGGATCGATCCGCATCAGTAGCCCCATTGGGCTATTCCTCGTTCCAGCCAGTGCATCATGACTGGTATATCAAAGGCTGTGGTATGTGTTATCCTGTCTATGGGATGGTGCATATAAAAGATCCCTTGCTATTAAATGTAATAGCAGGTTTTCTCTCTAGGACTATGTCAAAATTGCCAAATGTTTGACATCCAGTAGCCGATGATTAATAAATCAGTGTGCTCTAGTGGTATCATTAAACAAAACAAACTTTTACTTTTCTGAATAGAACCCTTGTGTTATTTCCTTGGGTGATTAACACAGTTTGATATTTTTGTTCATTGACCGGATTGTTATTATCAGATCACAAGTTTCAAGGTACATGTAGTTGCTCTCCTTTGTAAATATTTCCACCATCTTTTTCTTTCTATCTTATAGATGTTACGGCAGAGCACTGAAAGGTATGCCAGATTCCGATTCGTTGTGGCATGACCTGGGGGTCAACTATTTCCACCAATCGGTAGAGACCAGTGATGATAGTGCTGCAAAATCATTGGCTGAAAAATCTGCCCAGGCTCTGAAGAAGTCTTTGAGTTTGGACACTACTGACTATCGACACTGGAATGCCCTAGGTGTTCTTGCTTGTACTAAATGTAAGTATCTTAGGGGTTTGTCCATAAAGGGCATATGCCCAGTGGGAGATTCAGCAGTGCTTCAAGAATTTTATAAAAATCCACTAGCCATGGGATCAGTGATTTTAAAAATGTACTAGCCATGATTAAATATTCACTAGCCCTACTTTAAATGAGTATAATTTTACTAATAGTAATAATCAGATATTTCACCTAAATAGGGAGCTTGAGCTTAAAAATCCTTAGATTGGGGTGGAAAGAGGGGGAAGGATATTCATATTTACAAAATATGTAAATGCAGCATTTGACAAGGGTTTTTTCCCACTAGCCATCAGGCTAGTTATAGTAATTATTTACTAGCCCAACATTGAATATCACTAGCCATGGGAATGGGGCTACCATAATCTAGAAGCCCTGGATTCAGACATCTCATGCAGAAGGTGAAGATGAGCAGGAGTGGGTGGGTTTGGTGACAAGAGTACATGTGATCCCAAGAACGTGTCAGTGTTACAGAATAAAAAAGAAAGAAATGTTTTATTTATTTAACTATGCACTTAACACATTTTATTTATGGTTATATGGCGTCAGACATATGGTTAAGGACCACACAGATATCGAGAGAGGAAACCCACTGTCGCCACTTCATGGGCTACTCTTTTCAATTAGCAGCAAGGGATCTTTTATATGCACCATCCCACAAACAGGATAGCACATACCACGGCCTATGATATACCAGTCGTGTGTCAAGAATGTGTCGGTGTTACAGAATAAGGCCTGTACATGTATATGTAGTGGGAAAATGATTGTTTAAAATGTTTTCTTACACACCCGTTGGTGAGAACACCATGCGTTATTTTGGGTTACACATGGTTGTTAACATGCATACGTGTGTTAACAATTTCAAGACATATGACTGGCTGCTCCTAGGTGATGACCAGGTCACCAATGCCATACAACCAATGAAACACCACACGATGGAAATCGATTACACTGTGACGTATAGTTAACCTGACATTCATGTGTCTGTGACATGTAAGTCAGCTACAAGTACAAAGGCTGTAAATAACTTTTAGTCGAAAAAGATGTTAAAATGTTCTTAAAACCTGGTTTTTGAGGATATATAAGAAATAGAATAATACATTCATGTCCGTTAGATACCATTTATCTCACAGCTCGTTGTTTAAAAACGTATCAAACTCTGTGGTGTAATTAATACACAATTCCAATTTCTAATTGTATTCAGTATATACTTCAGGACGAAGGGTCGATGCATGTATGGACATGCGGGTGGGGGGTGTGTTTTTACAAAATGTCTGATTTTAAGCATATTATGTACATCCATGGGTTCATAAAATGCGATTTTAAAATTAATTTTTTTAGTTTTTTGTCAGATTACTACAAACCAGAATTGGCACAGCACTGTTTCATCAAATCTATCGAAGTAGAAAGTAATGTAAGTTTATTATTATTTTTATATTAAGAAAGTTTAAATTGTCATTAACACAAAATAGGTTTGACTACATATATTAAATTCAGACAACAAATAGTCTCTCTAGACTAACAAAACAGAAAGTTAATTACTGCTTGGGTCATACTCATTGAGCCCTCCAGGCCACATTGAGTTTAAGCGGTGTATCCAGAGTGATTCTGCAATGTTCAGTTTGGATTTATCAATATTAGCAATCTTTTGTAGTACAGTGCAGTTGTAACTGTGTCCTGTTAAGTTGAAATGAGGGGCCAAATCAAATTGTAAAAAAAAGTGTTTATTTTTTTTTTTTTTAACATGCACCAAGAAGAACATCTATGAATGTAACTATGAGCGACACCGAATAAGTTTATAGTAGTCGAGACATTGAATTCTGCTGAATTGTTGGGTTTTTTAAGGTGTAGTCATGGTGTGCATTTTGAGTTTTTAAATTTTGAGTTTTTAAATGTTCTGTTTTCAGAATGCCATTGCTTGGACAAATTTAGGAGCTCTGTATTTGAAAGAAGATAATGTTACGGTAAACTAAGTAATGTATATAACAGGGTACATGACTTAAAGGGGAAGCATGTATTAATATTAGGACCGCTGTCTGTTGGTAAATATTGTCGACAAATTCCACAATCTGCCAGTATGCATTAACATATATGGTACATAATTTGTTATAGTGTCGTATAATTGTACCTATATACAGTAGAGTACTCTTAAAACGAACCACAAGGGACCATGATAGTTAGTTCGTTATAGCAGTGGTTCATTGTACACATTTGCATAAGTTGATTATTACTGTATAGGGAGATAAAATGGGACTTTACGATCAGTTCGTTCTATGCAGTAGTTCGTTCTAAGCATGTTTGTTATAAGTGTACTTTACTGTATGTTATACCATACATTTATGTGTTATAGTGTACATCTGTGTGTTATGGTGCACAACACATTTGTTATAGTTTGCATCTAATAGTACATGTTATTGGGTACATTTATATTGTTAAAATGTATACAATACAGGGCTTCTATAATTTATTTTAAAAATCCACTAGCTATGGGATCAGTGATTTTTAAGATTTACTAATCATGATTAAAAACTAACTAGCCCTACTTTACATTAAGTTAATATAATTTCACTAAATAATAGTTATAATCAGATATGTTACCTAAAGAGGGAGATAGAAATTAAACACACTAACATTGGGGGTTGGGGTGGGGTCAGGATATTCATATTTACAAACACTAACATTGGGGGTTGGGGTGGGGTCAGGATATTCATATTAACTGCAACATTTGACTCCCCTTTTGTTTTCCACTAGCCATCAGGCATGGTAATAGTAGTTATTTACTAGCCCAACATTGAATATCACTAACCATGGGAGTGGGGCTACCATAATCGAGAAGTCCTGCAATATATTGTTACAGTCTACATACATTTGTCATAGAATTATAGTGTACATCTGCATGTAAGTGTTGTAGTGTCCATTTATTTACTCATTGTTATAGTGTACTATACATACATTTGTTTTTGTATTTTACACTGATGTCTTTGTTTTCCTCAAAATTTGTAAAAATAATTATCATCTGTAATCCTAGAAGAAGGTGAATGCTAATTATCTCAAAGTAGCACGTGATATTGTTTAATTATTTTATAAATTTGATGGGTAGATAGATAGATAGATACCCGGTAGATAGATAGATAGATAGATACCGTATATCTTCGCCTGTAAGTCGATCTCGGCTATAAGTCGAGTCCCTAATTTCAAGCCCTGAAAACGTATTTTTTTATTGACCCGTTTATAAGTCGACCCATGAAAAACTACTTATAAATATTGAAATATTTCCTATTTTCAGCACATGAGAACAATAATATTTGAACAAAAGAAAATTATTTTACAAACTTCGGTTTTCACGTTTTGTACATCGCAATATGATCAGACTATTCCAATCAAACTATCATTATTACATAGCATCAAAACGAAATATTCCCTTAGTAGAGAGTGAAAGCTATTTGACTGTTACTGTATAGTACTGTACAGATGGTTTTTGTGCACAGACAACAACTTTTATTTACACTGACAAAACAGATCACTACGATAAAACTGAAAGTATCACGTTTTGCCGCCATATTAATACATGTAAGGAGGATAACTCTGGAAAGTACACTGGTTTTTGTACCAAATGATGTGTGTCCCTATTGCTCTAGATAAGTGAACTGCAGAGATCAGTCTATTTTAAGGGAAAGCTCAGTAATATTCATGAAGTTAATCACCGCCAAAACATTGTTTGAACAAACCATTAATGCCAGTGACCAGATTTCAAAATAAACTCAGGCAACAGGTAGTTAGTATTGTTTACATTTTTACTATTAGTGATGACTGTTAATTTAACTAAGTGGACTGTTGTCTTGGCATGTGAGTGAGATCGTACGCCTTTTCGCATAACCAAAACCGTTCTAATGCCAAAAAAAATAGGTTATAAAAAATAAATGTGTCAAATTAACATATTTGAGTATAAATACATGGCATACTTCAACAATAAAACTTGTAAAATAATCCCCAAAACAGTAATATTTTTTGTTGAATTTTTTTTACCCTCTTATAAGTCGACCCCCCAAGTTATAAAATAATTTTTGGGTGAAAAAAATTCGACTTATAGGCGAAGATATACGGTAGATAGATAGATAATCTGAATATATTCTTGTTCTGCAGTTGGCACACGAAGCGCTCAAGGTAGCACAGAGACTGGAGCCATCGTATGTGGCGTGTTGGATTGGACAGGTGAGATTTGTAAAACAGAAGTAGGTTTTGGAGACTGGTATTATTATTAAATTTTGCAGTCATTTTTTTTTTTTTAAATTAATTTCACAAATATTCTAATTATTCACTAGGAATGGCAAATGATGCATAGTCTTTAAAAAATAGATATTATAATGAAATAACTTCTAATGGTTAAATATTTTTTTGCGTGTATTCTTTTGGGCAGCGTAGGAAGCAAACTGAGCATTGTTTTCTGCAAACTGGATTAATATAGTGATGTGTTTTAGGCTCTCGTTGCTGAGACGGTCAATCACGCAGAAGCTATGGATCTGTTCCGACACACCACCGAGCTTGGAAACCACGTGAGTTGATCTTTTGTTTGTTATGTCCAGATTTCTTTTACTCATTTACATCCAGTAACAAACAACAAGATTGAGACACCATGAAGTGGCGACAGCAGGTTTCTCTCTCAATATCTGTGTGGTCCTTAACCATATGTCTGACGCCATATAACCATCAATAAAATGTGTTGAATGCGTCGTTAAATAAAACATTTCCTTCTTTTTCTTTCCATCAATAAGCATACAGGCATTTTTGAGACATGGGGGAGCATACATAAAAATACATTTAAATTTAACAGATGTTCAGATTCAAATAAATATGTTATTTAGTAGCTACTGTAGTCCAGGTGCTTATAAAACTTTTAGAGTCAGGATTCGAGACTAATAGAGTCTGAGACATTAATGTCATGACAACGCCATACAAATTGTATGCGTGTGACGTCATTAGAGATTGAGTCTGGACTCTAAAAGTTTTATAAGCACGGGCCCAGTACTAGATATAATAATAGAATCAATCACCATTGTGAGGTGTAGATAAGACGATTCTAACCCGAGGGACAAAATGTTTTTTGTAAACCTCGGCCCTTGCAAAAACATTTTGTCCCGAGGGTTGGAATTGTTTTATCTACACCTCACAACGGTGATTGATTCATTTTCTTGCCCATTTAATTACAGTAACAAAACTTTAATTTTGTAAGCTATGGTTTGTTTTATTGTAGAATGATTTATAAACATTTCACCTATAAATTCATTTAATCATATGCGGAAAAATATAATTATGCAATGACATAAAAATGAAACAACTTAACAATAAATATAAAGTTGAAAATATTAATTTGTTTAAATTTGTTTAAATAATGTGAAATATGGGGGAATACTCAATTCAACAGAATTCTAAAATAACAGGAGTTATAACGTCGGGCGTTTGAAGAAATCATTTAGCTCCAGGGAGCTAGCCAGATTTATCTAGCACCATGCAAAAGCTGGTTAATTCAGTCCAGTGGAACAGGAAGGGGAGGAAACGATTTTCACAAAGTAGATTTGATTTGATCAAAATACTGAAAAATTATCTATTGGGTATGACTGTCGGGTGAGTAGTATGCATCCTAAACAGAGTTCAGATAAAATTAAATACACAGCAGAATACATTTTTAAAACTTGCAGCTAGAGGGCGCCATCGGGTATGGTCACTGGGTGTGTAGCATGCTGAAAGATGTTGAACTCCAGAACACGGAATTGTTCCAGTACAGCATAGAACACATGGCGGCCATCCCTACAGCTTCTGATGCCCTCACCCGATACACAGGTAATTACATTGTTGTTGCTGGGGGTTTTTTTTTTTTTTATTATTTTATTGATTGTGTGGGTTTTTTAACCTTATTCTGTCTTTGTTTTATCTGACTTCATTAGGCAGTTGTAAAGCACTTACTTTATACACAGTCAGTCTAGGATTGATCTCCATCGGTGGGACCGTTGGGGTATTTCTCGTTCCACAACTGGTATATCAAAGGTCATGGTATGTGCTATCCTGTCTGTGGGGTGGTGCATATAAAAGATCCCTTGCTACTAATGGAAAATTTTGTAAAATTAAATAATATGTCATTGTTAAGTTAAAGTGAAAATAATAATGTCAATGAGTATTTTCTGTCATAGCTGAACTGAATTTGGTTGAGAACTACACTATGCTGGACTGGTCAATGCAAATGGCACAACATTTGTTGATGTTCAGTCTGGCACCAAAATAAAACCATTATTGAGGTGTTATGTAATCTGTAACACTACTGTGTGACACTACTGTCGTGTGACACTACTGTTGTGTGATTTTATTGTTGATATCGGATTAGTACTAGTATATTACAGCGACTTCGACTTCTCACTGCTGCTAATAACCCAGAAACTTTAGCTGACTTTTGGGGATAAGGGGTGTGGGGGAAATCTCCATTACGCCGGCTAGAATAGAGCCTGAACATCTACTAAACAGCTGATTATATATAGTTATTTGTTTCAGGTCGTGTGAAGACTGACCCAGCTGCTTACAACATGCTGGGCATGCTCCTGGAACACCAAGGTCTTTTTTCACTGTCGGCTCAAGCTTACAAACGGTACCTCACGCTTTGATCAGTTAGTCACTGTGTATGTTGCTTACAATATTTTTTAAGATATTTTTTTTTTTTTTTTTTGATGCCCCCTCAGCCCCCTTCTACATTATTTGAATCTCAAAGATCAGTGTTTTCGACTGATGAAGTTCAAATAAGGAAATTCCTGAGTGTATCAGTACAAATAGGTGTACCATAATAATATTACTTTTAATCGTAATGTATGGATATACTCATAATACCACACACCGTTACTAGTTACCTAATTCCGTTTTTCTTCTTCCAGAGCCTGTGACCTTCTTGAGCAGCTGGATGCAGATAGCGATCAACAAAATATGGCTAGATTGAATCTTGCCAGAGTTTTATGGTATGTACACTTACAACATTTTCCTTTTATTAAAAAAACAACAACAAAAAACCATGTCACAAATCCATTATATGCTGTATAATAGGGCCGCGACGAGTCCAAAATATTGAACTCGAGTACTCAAAGGTCAAGCTCTACCCGGATCCGAGTACCTGACACTTACACTAGATAATAATGAGACTAAGGATTAAAATAAAATAGCATTATGGATCTTAATTCCAGGGCTGAAAATGGATACCAAATCATACCATTCTATTGCAGTGCACACATTCCACTTTTTTTGCCCTTCGTGTCTCATAGCCCTACAATGTAACCAGCCATTACATAAGGCAAAGTGATGTAAAAAAATATAATTAAATGATAGTGTTCTTCCTTGCACGGCTACTTGAGTCCTGTAAACAGACTCGAGTCTTGCTAGACTCGGCCCATGCCCAAGTACTCGAGTACTCGTGGAGACCCTACTGTATAACCAATAAATGACATCGTTTTGATAAGCGAAGTCACTATAAAAATACACAAGTGTGTTAATCAGTTAGTGTAGACTACAGATGAATCCTGTTAGCTCGAACCCCGTCAGTGCTCGAGAAAGTGTTCGACCCATCGGGTGGTTTGACCGAACCAGTTGGTCAACAATGTGTAAATGTAACTCAGAACTTTATTTTTGGTTTGAGCGTTGCGGTGTATTCGACCCTTCCGAGTTCGACCCAACAAGATTGTACTGTATATATAATTACAAACTTCCCATCGTTATATGATTTACTCTGTTCGGATTATGACAACGTCACTGAGAAACCTCGTAAGATGACGTCATTACGTCAGTTATGTAAAACAGGTCATTGAAAGGATATTAGAAACTGATTTGTGTGTATTTTTAACTATACAGAAGTGTTGTTTGTAATTATTATACAAATTGTTTGTAATTTTTGGTGAATTTATTGATGTATAACAGTAAAAAAAAATGTGAAAAAAATTGCTTCACTTCGCTACACAATTTTTATACAATTTGCGACTGATAAATGCACAAAAAAACGACTCTTATATAACCGGTCAATGATGTCACTAACAGTGGAATTACAATTTCCAGAAACCTTTTTATTGTGGGAATAACAACTTTCAGCTATTATTTTCACCAGCAACTGATAGCACTATTATTTCACTAATATTTTCAGATATTTTCCGGGAATGTTATACCATAAATTGTTTTTTGTTTTTTTAGTGAAAGTCATGACTATGGTGAGTCTATTGCCGTGTATCGGTCTCTTCCTGCTCTGGACACCTCAGACGATCTCTGTTATCTCGCACTGGCATTATACAAACATGGACAGATTCAGGAGAGCTTCAAAGGTATTTTGTATCTTTTTCTTTATTTAGAAAACATAAAAATAAACGAGTTTTCTAGTCGAAGTTATTTTTTTCCTACTCGGCCTGTCCTCAAACAAGGAAGGAAGGAAATGTTTTATTTAACGACGCACTCAACACATTTTATTTACGGTTATATGGCATCAGACCTATGGTTAAGGACCACATATATTGAGAGAGGAAACCCGCTGTCGGCACTTCATGGGCTACTCTAGTGACTTTCTTTCTCACACATTTATTGAACACTGCCTATTTAAAGGGACATTACTGAGTTTGTTGCATTGTAAGATGTTTCCGACTAATAAAATATTTGTACGATTAAACTTACATATTAAATATATGTTCTTATTTATAATATTTGTAAGTAGCCTAAACTGGATTTGGTATCCCAATAATTTCGTACGTATGAAAAAATATATATTAGGGAATTAAAATTAAGTTTGACCTAGCACGATCAGAAACGCATTTAATATATACGGTAGTCACTAATATTTTATTTAGAAAAATATATTTAACACGTGATTACAGTTATTAAAAAGTCTTTGTTGATTCACATCATCTTAATAATCACCTAAAACTCAGGAATGTCCCTTTAACATATTATGTTGTGTGTTTCAGTGTACGAGGAAGCGTTGCTGAAGGCAGAGTCTGATGAAGACAAGTCTCACATCTACGCAGCACTCGGTATGGTCCACTACAAGGTCAACGACCTCCAGATGGCCAAGTCGGCTTTGTTCAACAGGTACCCGTAATCTTAGCCTTGCTGTTAGTGCGAGGGAGGGACGTAGTCCAGTGGTAAAGCGCTCGTCTGATGCACAGTCAGTCTAGGATCAATCACTGTCAGTAGCCCATTGGGCTCTTTCTCGTTCCAGCCAGTCCACCACAACTGGTGTATCAAAGGCTGTGGCATGTGCTAAACTGTCTGTGGGATGGTGCATATAAAAGATCCCTTGCTACTAATTAAAAAATGTAGTGGGTTTCTGCTCAAAGATACATATAAAAATTACGAAATGTTTGACATTCAGTAGCCGATTAATAAATAAATGTGCTCTAGTGGTGTCGTTAAACAAAACAAACTTTTGCTGTTTGTATGATTCCAGAAACATGAAAAAGTCCCATGATTGTTTTTTTTAACTCTCGTCCACACCCTCCTTAAGTTAAGCTTTAAGAGGCTTAGTTTCAGAATGCATTTTATACTTCATTAAATCTAAACTCTCAGGGCTAAATTTAAAGTCTGGTTTTGTCTTATTCACATGTAACTACATACATTTTGTATGCTTGAATATCCCCATTTAAGAAAAACAGACTTCATAAATTTGGCCCTTAAAGTTTTACTCCACACACTAAAATGTTTATAAGCGATCGTAGTTTTAAGATCACCTTAAGTACATAGCTATCTCACTTATGGTGATTTTAGCTCTAAGATAGCTTTGTAAAACAGGACCCAGTACATTAAGATACAAGGACACTGATTGGTGATTTGGGTTTTGTTTCCTTTTAGCTCCCAGATGAGTCCGCCCTCTGCCATTGGTCTTCAGGCTCTCTGTGCTCTTGGTCTCGTCCAATCAGATTGGACCCTGGCCACAGCTGTTCTCCAAGAAATCACCAATTTGAAATTAGGAGGAGCAAACATCCACAAGATTGCTTGGTTGAAGGCCATCTGCCACACATTGCAGGTTTGTGTGAAGTTAGACATACGAGTTTGTATGTCGTACTGATTTTTATGAAAAAGTGTCAGGATTCTTGTATTGCCCAAGCGATAGCAAGACTAATACATGAATCCTGACACGAGTTTCGTAAAAATCAGTACGACTCACACGCAAGTGTAATAATTTCTTTATTATCCATATTATTAGTTATTTTTTAACGAATAACGAGGACAGTCTCAAAATGTTTTAACCACAACTAGAAGATTAACGTCATATTTCACAGGTACAGTCTGAGCTAGAACTGGGGAAGCAACGTCGTCTTATGATGTCACATCTCAAAATTACGTCATTACACTTGTTATTACAGTGTGCTTCATATGATTTTTATTAACTCAATTATGTTGAACCATGTGGATAATAAAGGTATTTTTCATCGTCTGCAGTCATATTAATTAATATGTGAATGAACTGCTTTTTAAACATTTGTCAAACATTTAGCAAATGTTTTGGTGTTATATGATTTACTTTATTCTAACTTAATGACATGTCTAAAAAAGTGAATTGATCAAATGCAGAAAATGATGTAAATGGAAACTCTCATTTACTAACGCTAAATTCCAATCTTCAGCTGCATACCATAACACGTGTCTCCTCGTTGTCACTCCAGTCTAGAACTGCCGATGAATTTTCCACCCTCCCCTTGCTTGCCTTGCACGTGCTACTACTTTCCAAAACCACATATCACATATTACATTGTTACTTAATTATTGAAAGTAGGACATTTTTACAAAAACCGATCATGACAAGAATTAAAGAAAGTGATTTCTGTGTCTTTCAAATTATGTGTGTTTTTTGTGTTTGTTTTGTTGGGTGTTTTTTTTGTAATTATAAGGGTTATAATTGTTTTTAATTTCTTGTGAATTTCCCCAATATATATCAGTCAAACTTCAGTGCAAAGTGGCTTCACATTGCTACACTGTGTCATTGGTTCTCTCTGTTTGACCAGGGTAATGTTTCATCTGCCAAGAGTCATCTACAGAAGACTGTTCATAAGCACTCGCAGCATGCCGGAGTTTGGAAAGTGCTGTCGGAATTCCTCATCCGATTTTACCCCGATGTCGGAAAAACTAGCACCTCTTGTGCTAGAGTGTCTGAACACTTGAACAGGTCACTAGATAAGGTAAGATTTTGATAGGTAAGATTTTGATAGGTAAGATTTTGATAGGTCACTAGACCCAAGTAAAACACACTAATATGTAGCTAGACCAAGTAGGACACACTAATATGTAGCTAGACCAAGTAGAACATACTATTATTACCCATATGGTTAAAAATATCTTGGTACATATCAATGTAGTATGTCCCCACTAGAATGCCAAGCGGGACGTAACACTTTGGATGTCACACGATGACGTCATCGATTGGTGCACTCTACAGCCTTACATGGACATCAACCAAACGAGTTGAGTGATATAAATTAAGATCGATTATGGGTAATAAATAGCATATTAAACTCGCTACCATTTCGTATCATGTTTATGTTCCTCATAAAATAATTTTCATTGTCACTAATATGTAGCTAGATCAAGTAGAACATACTAATATGTTGCTAGACCAAGTAGAACATACTAATATTAATTTGTTGCTAGACCAAGTAGGATATGTAATATCTTACTAGACCAAGTACGACAAAATTATATACCAAGTAAGACATACCAAGTAAGACATATTTTACTACAAAACCATGTAGAACATACTATGTCACTACACGAAATAAGGCATACTAATATAGCGTCATTTATTGTTTTACAGGGTGGGATATATGTCAGTGTTAAGAGTTTGAGTGCGATGAATCATGGGATCGATTACCCTTGGTAGATTCATGTTTTTCCCATTCCAACCAGTACAACAATTGGTACATAAAACATCCTGATATGTACTATCCTAATATTGGAAAAGTGCATATTGACAATCCCTTGATGATCTACAGCAGGACTAGCTTATGTAGCAGCAGTGGGTTTCTTCTCTATCTTTTGATCAGGTGTAGTATCAAGTATGTTAGATACCAAATAGCTGTAATGTGCTAGGATCAATCTCCTTCGGTGGGCCCATTGGGCTATTTCTCATTCCAGACTGTGCACCACGACTGGTATATCAAAGGCCATGGTATGTGCTATCCTGTGTATGGAATAGTGCATATAAACAATCCCTTGCTGCTAATGGGAAAATGTAGCAGGTTTCCTCTCTAAGACTATGTGTCAAAATTACCAAATGTTTGACATCTAATAGGCAATGATTAATAAATCAATATGCTCTAGCGGTGTTGTTAAACAAAACAAAACAAAAATACACACACACATTCCCAACAATTGGTAGATGAAACATCCTGATATGTACTATCCTAACATTGTGCTTATTAAAGGTGCAGATCCTAGTTTGAACTCGTAAAAATGGACACTAAGTTTGGTTAAGTTACAAACCTGTAACACATTTGCATAATGTTACAAGAGAGTGAAACGAGTCTGTGATGTTGAAACAGTGAAATATTGTTAAAAATAGACTAAAACTCTACTTCAAAAATGTTACTTCTCAGACGCACGGGCAAAGCATTCCCTTTATGCGCGGTCGGTCTGGGATCGATCCCCATCAGTGGGCCCATTGGGCTATTTCTCGTTCCAGCCAGTGCACCATGACTGGTACATCAAAGGTCGTGGTATGTGCTATCCTGTCTATGGGATGGTGCATATAAAAGTTCCCTTGCTGCTAATCGAAAATAGTAGCCCATGAAGTGGCGACAGTGGGTTTCTTCCCTCAATGTCTGTGTGGTCCGTAACCATATGTCTGATGCCATATAACCATAAATAAAATGTGTTGAGTGCGTCATTAAATAAAACATTTACTTCCTTTCCTTCTCAGACGTACATGTTCGTGCCTGTTTAAAAATATGAAAAATGCATTTTGTGGTATTAGAAACACCAGAATGACCAGAAACACTTCGGATGTTAGGAAATGGATAATCTAAACAATAAAATATAAGTAATGTTTGATTTCAATAATCATAAACGGCTCTAATCGTGAAAAATATGCCTTAGTATTAAAAACTAGGGTCTATCCCTTTAACAATCCCTTGATGCTTTACAGTAAGAGTAGCTTATGTAGCAGCAGTGGGTTTCTTCTCTGTGTTGATCAGGTGTAGTATGTTAGATACCAAATAGCTGTAATATGTGTTACAGTGTTGTTACACAAATATTACTTTCTTTTATTGATTTTAGTTTTAATGTTTACTGTTTGCTTTCAGTTTATTCCGACACTATTAACCCTTGCACAGCTGCAGGGCGGATGTCATCATCAACGAGATGCCAATAACAATGTCCTGAGTTCTGCACAGCGAGCACTGCACATGTATCCAGGTAAAATAATCAAACATTCTCCCAGGGGTGTAGCTTGGTCTGGATCTGGCCATGGGGGTGGGGGAGGATGAATATGAACCTAAAATTGAGCTGTACAAAATATTTTAGCCGAACTTCTATATAAATTATATTGTTAGATTTTCAGGTATAACAGAAAACTAAAACAGACACTGTTAAATCATATAACTTTCATTTTAAAACAGACAAACTAGAACATAAAAGACAAACAGGAATATAAGCCATATGAAATTTGTTCAAAAGTAAAGTATTATCAATTCTTCCACATAGCCACCATAGGAATTCACAACAGAAAGAATGTGTCCATTTACATAGCGGATACCTTTTGCAACCCGTGTAATTAACCCACGGCAATCGGGGGGAAATGCTGTGGAGTTTTCCATCAAAGTTTACACCTACAAGAAATGGGGTCTTTGTCATTGTCAATGTTGTTGGTCGTCAGTCTATCCAAACTGAGGTCATATTTGGTGAACTCCTTGTTGATTGCTGTAGAAACACCCATACAGGGCATGTGCATGATCTGATTCACCCATGTCTGAAAATACGGTGTCTGGTCGTACATCTGAATGGATGAATCTCACTGACACAAATCTCTTGTTTTTTTGTCGGGGCGGGACATAGCCCAGTGGTAAAGCACTCGCTTGATGCGCGGTCGGTCTGAAATCGATCCCCGTCAGTGGGCCAACTGGTGTAACAAAGGCTATGATATGTGCTATCCTGTCTGTGGGATGGTGCATATAAAAGATCCCTTGCTACTAATGGAAAAATGTAGCAGGTTTCCTCTATGACTGTGTCAAAATGACCACATGTTTGACATCCAATAGCCGATGATTAATAAATCAATGTGCTCTAGTGGTGTCGTTAAAAACCCCCAACTTTTTTCCTTTTTTTTTCATAGTCTGTATTTCCAACAGCTAAGACAAACACAAACTTTGATGTCATTCCTCTAGATTCATTCAGACAAGTGATAAACCACTCACCTAGATTCATTCAGACGGGTGATAAACCACTCACCTAGATTCATTCAGACAAGTGATAAACCACTCACCTAGATTCATTCAGACGGGTGATAAACCACTCACCTAGATTCATTCAGACAAGTGATAAACCACTCACCTAGATTCATTCAGACGGGTGATAAACCACTCACCTAGATTCATTCAGACAAGTGAGAAACCACTCACCTAGATTCATTCAGACAGGTGATAAACCACTCACCTAGATTCAGTCGGGAGGGTGATATTAAACCACTCCTTGTTCATGTGTTGCGTAGTTCGTACTTCCATCAGCTAAGACAAACACAAACTTTATGTCACTCGCCTAAATTTAGTCAGGAGGGTAATAGATCACTCACCTAGGTTCAGTCAGCAACTGATAAACCACTCCCCTAGATCTCCCCAGGATTCATTCTGGAGGGTGATAAACCACTCCCATATATCTCCCCTGGATTCAGTCAGGAGGGTGATAAACCACTTCCCTAGATCTCCCCTGGATTCAGTCAGGAGGGTGATAAACCACTTCCCTAGATCTCTCCTGGATTCAGTCGGGAGGGTGATAAACCACTCCCCTAGATCTCGCCTGGATTCTGTCTGCAGGGTGATAAACCATCCCCCTAGATCTCGCCTGGATTCAGTCTGCAGGGTGATAAACCATCCCCCTAGATCTCCCCTGGATTCAGTCGGGAGGGTGATAAACCACTTCCCTAGATCTCCTTTGGATTCAGTCAGGAGGGTGATAAACTACTCCCCTAGATCTCCCCTGGATTCAATCGGGAACTGAGCTGCTAAAAATCTTTCTATGTGGGAACCGGTACTGAGGCACGAACCTGGTACCAACAGTTGCATAACCACAACACCACTGTGGCTGGTGAATGTACCGTAACAAAAGAAAAGTGGTGTTCATATACATACATGTCTATCTCATGGTCCATTCCTTGATGTGGTGAGGTAGCTTGCATGTCTCAATGACTCAGAGGACTATGCCAGCTGGAGCATCAGCTCCTGGTAGGGTCACCTAAGCTGGACTGGTCAAAGGGTAGAGACTAGACTAATATGGACCGGACAGAGGACGTGAGTCAAGAAAAACATCTGTCTAGGAGAATCAAACTCTAAAATCAAAACCGGGCTGGAGGGGCTCAGAATCCTAGTAAGGAAACTCTCCTAGGAGAAGGAAAACTCCAAACTCAAACCATGTCCACTGAAGTCAGAGTACAGAAGCTATGCATCAGCATTAGCGTGGAAACCGAAAGGAAATGTCTGTATATGCACCAAGCTCTATGATTATCATACACATGCATGTATATTTGCAGTCGTGTCTATTACAATACATGTACATTATCCTATTTTAGTTTGCAGTATGTTGTATATAGATTAAAAAACTGTGGTTATGGCTTAACACAGAAATATTATAACTTTTTTTTATCATATATTAGATAGCATATCCAGTGTAATCAAACCATGGGATATGTTTTAGATTACACACTTTCAGAATTTGATAATTTTGCAAATTAGATGCAAATTAATCAAGGTCACGGCACGAGGTTTATTGACATTTAAACAAACGTACTATGATGACACTCCATAATTGATGTACATGTATGCATTCATAGTCATCAAACAAAAAAATTTCAATAGCAACTTTACACTGAAAGCTGTCAAGCATTCAGAAAACAAAAAATGTTGAGCAATAGTTTATTTTTATGTAAGGATATCCAACATGACGTCATTTCCATTCAAAAAGACACTGCGTCATATTCTTACGTCATTTGAATATCAGGTATTACCCGTTAATGGCTGACTGGAATTAAAGTTGTGTATACAGTTTACAAAAACATGTTGTATTCAGCTTAAGATTATATGATAAAGTGATTATTACCCTGATGTGTTTCGGTATCGTTAATATCATATATTACGAATAAACCACTCGCCAGAGGCTCGCATAATACAATTTTTATTCCTAATATATGATATTGATGATACCGAAAAACACTCTGGTAATAACCTCTATATCTACTTTTATTCAGACAGTATTCCAAACCTGTGTACAGTGGTGGCTGCCATCCATGCTGAAGCTGTAATACAAATGAGTTCTGGCAAAGGGACACAACTCTTCCAGATGCAAGATCATTATATTGACAGAGTGCTCGGTGCAGGTTGTATTTTTATTACCGTTTGTATATTTAAAGAAATATCAAAGTGTAGATGTGTATGATGATAAAAATATATTGTTATGCAAATAATGTATCAATATAAATTGTTTTACTTGGTGTTTGTAAAAACTGAATGTTGAGTTACAATTTACAAAAATTTACAATACATGTAAGTCAGAATTAGATGGAGTATTGTCAAAAATTGGCATATACCATAATCCAAAATACACTAACTTGCATTATATAAAGACAGGGGGGGTGAGGGGGTTGTCACTCCCAGCACCTTTCTGCTGGATTCACACTTGTAATTAAATATTCAATTATTTAAATCAACAAATGTCTTTCTTTCTGATCACAAATCGAAATCCCGATTTCATGCTCATCCTTGATCATATTAATGAAAAATAACGAATCATAGTCATTTGGTACCATAATCACTTCATACGATCCATTTTGTACCATACTGCCTGGTCATTTCGTACCACAGTAATTTTGTACCATACTGCCTGGTCATTTCATACCACAGTCATTTTGTACCATACTGCCTGGTCATTTCATACCACAGTCATTTTGTACCATACTGCCTGGTTATTTCGTACCACAGTCATTTTGTACCATACTGCCTGGTTATTTCATACCACAGTCATTTTGTACCATACTGCCTGGTCATTTCATACCACAGTCATTTTGTACCATACTGCCTGGTCATTTCATACCATAGTCATTTCGTACCATACTGCCTGGTCATTTCATACCACAGTCATTTCGTACCACAGTCATTTTGTACTACAGTCATTTTGTACCATTGTGAAAAGTCATTTTGTACCATTGTGAAAGTCATTTCATACCATACTCATTTCATTTTATAGTTATCACACATTGTACCTTTTTACTTTGGGACAATCTACAAATTGTTATAATTTATGGTTGGAAGGCTATTTTTTGGAGGAATTTATGAACACCCCCCCCCCCCCCCCAAAAAAAAAAACCCACCTCTGTACAACATTTTATAGATAAACATACTACTATTAATTTGAAAAAAATTTCAGTTCTAGGTTGACTATGGTATGAAATGTACAGATATTATTTAGTTGGATCTTTAAAAACAAACCAGAAAGCCAAAAAAAAAGAAGAAAAAAATAATAATAATAAAAGCCCATATAAAAATAAACAAATACAACCATAGCAAGAAGTACAATTTGGTACGGAATGACTGTAGTATTATGTAACTTGATATTATAGTAATTACAAACCATGACAACATTAAATGGTTGGTAAACTTAATAAATGGAGAAGAAAAATCAGTTGTAGATGGTGGTGTTCGCATCATGTGGAGGTTTTTATGGTAACATTATTTTGTAAATTAAACTACTCCTGTGATATCACATCTGACGTATTAATTTTTATATTATGGTATGAAATGACTTTATATGATGGTACAAAATGACTTTTTGCAATGGTATGAAATGACTATGGAATGAAATTACTTTTTACAATGGTACGAAATTTCTATGCTATGATATGAAATGACTGGTACGAAATGACCATTGTATGAACTGACCAGCAACCAAAAATATATAACTGTTTTGAGCTAATAACATCATATAATCTGGAGTAATACCATTTGCAAATTTAGTTTCTGGAATAATTATGAAGTAATTGAAATATACTTAAACAGGAAAATCTCATCACCAACTGTGGTTATTATTATTATTCTTTTTGTAATTTAAACATGCATGCCACACATTGTAAAAATATCAGTATTTGACATGTGATGTTTTATTGACACTGTTAACTACTATTTACTATATTCCATGCAGGTTGCAGTTGCCAGATAAAGGTGTGGTGTCTCAAACTGAAGGTGATCGGCTTGATTCTAAGAGAAGATTTGTCCGAGGCTAAACACACTTTACAACAGGTGAGATACAGACGATACTATATGAGTGGCTGTTACATACCATTTATCTGGCTGTTACATACCATTTATCTTAAAACTGGTTCATTTAAAACATATCTAGTTTTGTATACATTTTTAAATGAGATGTAAGATTAGTTGTGACCAGTGAATATAAGTAGCATTCTTTTTTTTGCAGCTACAGTTTATTTATATCACATTTGCATGGTCATAGAACAATCAATTTCACTAGTGCTAATTTCATTGGTCACTATGGCTTTAGTATCTGGGTCAATACTCTGGAGCAGACAATCAGATGTGCATAAATCAAATTCCAATATGTATGATATAGGTGTGTGATACCAAAAATATCACAATGTTTTTTCCAGTAGGTGTGTAAGATATTTTTATACAGTGGCCAAATACACTTTGCACTAATTGCATATTCCCCTATTTGCAATTCGTGAAAATATGGTTTTCACACATCACTCGTTGACACAAAAATTGTATTCGAAAGAAAGAAACACCCCATCAAATAGCCTCTACATGTATGTATGCTTCTTATAAATAGAACAATGCATATCTTATCTTTTGAGACCAATGAGACACTTATGATACAATAAAAAAACCTAACTGAATTTATCAAGGGAGATTGATCCTAACAGTAAAGTAAAAGTATAGTAAACTGTTTTGTTTTGTTTAATGACATCATCAAAGCACATTGATTAATTAATCATGACATCATATTGGATGTCAAACATTTGGTAATTCTGATATATAGTGTTAGAGATGAAACCTGCAACATTTTTCCATTAGTATCTAAGGATCTTTTCCATGTACTATCCTTCAGACAGGATAACACATACCATGGCCTTTGATACCCCAGTTGTGGAGCACTGGCTGGAATGAAAAATAGACCAATGGACTGACAAACATCAATCCTAGACCGACCGTAACTGTCTGTGTGGGAAATTGTAGCAGGTTTCCTCTAATGACTACATGTCAGAATTACCAAATGTTTGACATTCAATAGCAAATGATTAATAAATGAATGTAATCTAGTGGTGTTGTTAAACAAAACAAACTTTAGACCAACTGCACATCAGGTGGGTGCTTTACCACTAGGCTACATTCCACCTAGCTCTACCATTGAACTATTATGTTATCAAAAAGCTGTGTCTTGATAATCAATGTCTGTCTTCTCTTCACAGCTCGAAGGGAACATTGACGATATGTCTACGAGATGGTTTGTTGCTGTTATGTCGGCAGTAATCACTGGTGACCTCAGTGCTGTCCATAGTCAAGTTGAAGAGCAGAAAACTGACTTATATTTGTGGCAGGTGCGAGTTTTAACCTCTTGTCTTATAATCCTGTATTTAAAGTTGAATTAATTGTCATGTACAAATAGTGTGTTACTTTAATTGTTCTCTTGTGACATGAAAGTGATATCAGTGGTAACTTTATTATCCTGTATTTATGTTGGTTGTAATACTTATACTTTGGGATGCATAGGCGTACGGACTTCCATTTTTGTAAGAGAGCAGGCTGGATTTTGCCCGAATTATACGAAAATGCCCAAATCTGAATAACAACATTTATTCATATTAGCATTACTACCAAACAGCTATAAACGGTTGTAAGCGAAGCAGAATGCATTTTTACATGGATTACAACTAATTTTGAGGGTAGAATGATGGAAACACGTGGTAAAAAGGTCTCAGGTTAGCACATTTTGCCCGAATATCTGTATAGTTTTTGCCCAAATTTGAGGTTTTGCTCCCCCCCGTCTCGTACGCTTATGTTGAGATGTATACATGTTAACAATGGTAATTTATCTATTATCCTGTATGTATGTTGTTTATAATAATTATACTTTGGGATGTAAACATGTAACAATGGGAATTCATTTATTATCCTGTACGTACATTTATATGTTTATAATACTTGTACATTGAGACGTCAACGTGATAATAATCATTACCATGGTAACTTGTTTATTATCCTGTAATTGTTTATAATACCTGTACGAGTGTTTCTGTGATTTGTTCCAGGTTCTGACTCAGATGTATGTAAGTAGAAAGATGATCGTAGAAGCCGACTCGGTCATCAGATTGTGTCTGCAGTCAGCCAGATCTCACAGGTAGGACAGTCGACAGACAGGCAGGTGGATGGATGGTTGGATGGATGGGTGGGTCGGTGGGTGGGTGGGTTATTGGGTGGATGGGTGAGTGGATGGATGGATGGGTGGATGAGTTTTCATAGATGGATGAATGGGTGGGTTTGCATGGATGGATGGATGGATGGATGGATGGGTAGGCGGGTGTGTGAATGGATGGGTTTTGGATGGATGGATTGGTGGGTGTGTGGGTGGATGGATGGGTTTTGGGTGGATGGATGGATGGGTGGGTAGATGGATGGGTGGGTAGTTGGATGGATGGATGGATGTACATGTATAGGTGGGTTAGTGGGTGCATTGATGGATTGATGGATGGGTTTTCGATGGATGGATTAACAAGTGGATGGATGGATAAATGACTTTTTTTTAAATGCCACAAAATTTTACACAGAAACAAGACGTTTTTTTGTTTTTGGACATTACAAACATGAATAATGAGATGAATAGTGAAGCTGCAGTATTTCCATTTCGGTATGGGACTACCTGACAGGTCCGTGCTCCACGCTTGTGGTCAGTTGAGCTATCTTGGTATCACCCGAGCCCAGAGTACTGTACACAGAACCTGCACTGTATGCCGGGTAATCATCCCCCATGTGGGGTCATAATACACTCGGGAGACAAATCAAATGGATGATATTAGATAAAACAGATAGACAGATCATCCAAGACACATAAAAAGAGGCCAGTGTCACCCTAGGAAAACAAACAAAGAATTATTGTTTATATATTGTTGTAAGGAATATTATTGATTTCAAAACTTAAGGTATTTCTGTTTCATCCAAGTTAGATTTTAAAACATTTTCAAAATACTGTAATATTGCTTTCCTCTTTCAGCAAAAAGCAAGTTCAGATGATGTCATTGCTGAAGCTTGCCTCCTTGCCTTTTCAACAGATCATGGTAATTTTAAGACCAATTTAGAAACGATTTATATGACATTTCTACAAAATATGTTACATTTATGGATTTTATTAATTGCCCAGAAAGATGTTATATTTTGTTGGGTACCAAGCCATGTTGGCATTGAGGGTAACCAAAAGGCAGATGTTGCTGCCAAGTCTGCTTTGAACTTTCCCATGTTGGTGTCCCGTACAGTGATTTTAATCTTCATATTAACCAATATGTCTTTTCGACTTGGCAAGACGATTGGAATGGTGCGGTTGCGAACAAGCTTCATCCTTTCAAGCCATTCCTGGGAGAGTGACAGTCATCCTACAGGTGGTGCAGGAAGGATGAAGTAGTCTTGTGCCGTGCCCCCATCGGCCATACATATTTGACGCATTCATTTATTTTAAAGAAGGACCCTCCTTAGGGTTTAAGCTGCCATTTGCCAACTTGCGAAATGTGAATTAAAGTTAAATTTGGCAAAGGTATTTTATGATTAATTTGCAAAAATGCTATTTAAAAAATCACATACCCTTTGGCTGTTTGGTTTATGGAAACTTTCATTTGGATACAGACCTTCTGACTAAATTCGGGGCGGGACGTAGCCCAGTGGTAAAGTGCTCGCTCGATGCACGGTCGGTCTGGGATCGATCCCCATCGGTGGGCCCATTGGGCTATTTGTCATTCCAGCCAGTGCACCACGACTGGTATATCAAAGGCTGTGGTATGTACTACCCTGTCTGTGGGATGGTGCATATAAAAGATCCCTTGCTGCTAATCGAAATGAGTAGCCCATGAAGTGGCGATAGTGGGTTTCCTCTCTCAATATCTGTGTGGTTCTTAACCATATATCTGATGCCATATAATCATAAATAAAATGTGTTGAGTGCAACATTGAATCAAACATTTCTTTCTTTCTTTCTGACCAAATTCATTAGTACATTTTTATCATATCAAGGGCTGACAATCCAAAACAGTTATTTCCCCTCTTTGTGATGTAGAAAGTTGTCTGCTCTTTTTATTTTTAATACAATTAAACATGTAAATGGTAACAGGAGTGAATAGAATGAATGTTTAACGACATCCCAGCATGAAAAATACATCGGCTGTTGGGTGTCAAACTATGATAAATAGTAACAGGAGTGAATAGAATGAATGTTTAACGACATCCCAGCATGAAAAACACATCGGCTGTTGGGTGTCAAACTATGGTAAATAGTAACAGGAGTGAATAGAATGAATGTTTAACGACATCCCAGCATGAAAAATACATCGGCTGTTGGGTGTCAAACTATGGTAAATAGTAACAGGAGGGAATAGAATATAGAATGAATGTTTAACAACACACCAGCACGAAAAATACATCGGCTATTGGGTGTCAAACTATGGTAAATAGTAACAGGAGGGATGCAAAGCTACAATTAAATAAAATTCCTCCCCCTCCCTGATTTTTCGGAATTTTCTTTAAGCATTAAAACTATATATTTTTGAAAAACCATGACCGTTAGACATTGCCAGTTTGTTTTTCTTTAAATTCTGATTGTTAGCAGTCAGTATAGTACAAATTGTCTTTCATTTCAACTTAACCTGCCCTCAAACTAATGGTATTTTCCCATGAAGATAGTAGATTAGTCCAAACATCCCAACAGCTAATGGGATGGCTAAACAATCTTCAGATTTAAAAACATTTTTTATTATAGTCAATTCTGGTAGTACAAATCATGATTTGTCTTCTTCTCGTTCCTTTCATCATTTGAAGGTTGTTGCGTAACCCCCTATTTCTATTTCGTGCCACTTCAGCTAGGGCTTTCCAACTACAGCTGTGATTTTTGTAGGGTTATCTCTCTCTTAGCCTTTGGCCCTTAGAGCCATCCTGCAAGGCAGCATTGGTTTCATTTCAGAGTCCCTTCTCTTAGAATGGTTGCTTTACAGGGCTGATGAATCCATGATTTGTGATTTGGAATAATTTTTCTTCTGTTTTTTTTAACCAGACTGGACAAGGCAAGGTGGATGACATGAGGAGTTTTTTTGACGAGGCAATGACAGAAGTGTTGAAGATAAACCGCGAGTCGTCGGCCACTCTGTTGATGCTCGCTGTGCTGGCACTGAATGACAACGTCAGGTAAATATGGACTCAATTTGAAAGATTTTTGGAGGTGTTCCAAAGGGTAACAAGTAGCTCACATTGCCTGTCTAAAAATTAGGATGCCCAAAATTGGTTTTTCAAAAGAAAACCAAAAAACAGACATACATGTAGATCTATAATATGAAAGCTTAAATACCAAAATAGTCTGTTTTTCAGTAGTTCAGTTTCATACATTTAGTATGCTGTTTTGTTATATATACCCAATGGGATATTTCTCATGTAACAGCATATAATGTAGTTTAGATGGGACTTTGAAATACACTATAATTATATACTAATACATTGAAGTAAAAGAACACTTGGTATTATAGATCATATGTTACTTTTTACTTGAGTAGTATAATGTCTGTATAACATGCAGAGATGTAATGTGAGACTGAATGTCAGTAATGTGAGACTGAATGTCAGTAGTGTGAGACTGAATGTCAGTAATGTGGGACTGAATGTCAGTAATGTGAAACTGAATGTCAGTAGTGTGGGACTGAATGTCAGTAATGTGTGACTGATTGTCAGTAGTGTGAGACTGAATGTCAGTAATGTGGGACTGAATGTCAGTAATGTGAAACTGAATGTCAGTAGTGTGGGACTGAATGTCAGTAATGTGAGACTGAATGTCAATAATGTGTAACTGAATGTCAGTAATGTGAAACTGAATGTCAGTAATGTGAGACTGAATGTCAGTAATGTGAGACTGAATGTCAGTAATGTGATACTGAATATCAGTAATCTGGGACTGAATGTCAGTAATGTGAGACTGAATGTCAGTAATGTGAGACTGAATGTCAGTAATGTGAGACTGCATACCAGTAATCTAGGACTGAATGTCAGTAATCTTGGACTGAATATCAGTAATATTATTAAATTCCTGACCCTATGGACGAAGGTTTTAGTTGCAGTCACAACTTGCTGTTATTACTTACGTGATCCCTTTTTTTTCTCTATCAGTATATATTTATACAGTATTATAATGTGGAAGCTGCACTGCATTGTGTAACAATCTTCAGTGTCTGTGATGTATCAACTGTCCAAAAAAGCAACTAAAGTCGTCAAGCCAGGTTGCCCGACTAAATATTTGGTCATCACAGAAGACTAGATGACTATTAAAATTGATGGCTACAAAGTGAAACTTTTCACCATCATCATCTTCATCATACTTTGGCCTGGATTGTGTGCTTGAATTGTAGCTGGATACAAGCACATACACAAAGCATTCGTAATTATCACCATCATCATCGACAGTGGTGCATTATCGTTTTCCTTTTTTCTTTAATTGTAGACTAGCCAAGAGATATTTCCAGCAGAGTTATGATGCAGCAAACATTCATGACAGTCTACAGCTTGGTAGACAGATTGCCAGAGGTCAGCTTGTTAAGATTCTCTACCAGTCGGGAAAGGATTCAAGTCTTCTCCAAGTAAGTCCAGTTATTCTTTCATACCTTAACCTGACCTCAAACCTATGTGCATTTCACTCAACTTTTTGTCACAGCCTAAGAACATGATGGTTTGAATAAAAATTGAAACAAAAGAAATTACTTCCAAATCATAGACGAGAAGGAGAAAAAGAGAAATGCCATACAAGAGTTACAAAAAGTTATTTCGAAACGTATCTAATGAGCAATAGCTATTGGGAGATATTTTTAAGCAATGTCTTGTAACATAAATGGTATCTAATACACACAAGTGTAGTATTCTTTTTTCTACATATCCTTAAAAATCAGATGTAGAAGTAAATTAAATGTCTTTTTCAACTGGAACTCAATTTTATATTAGGTATCAGAAAAAATGTCAGCAACTTGTTGGGGTGGAGTAGTTGTACATTAATTTGCCTTTCATCAATTGGGGGAGGGGGATGAGATGCATAATCTTTAGAGTCGGAAGTTGGGCTGCCTCTCCTCCCCTACTTCTGACGGCATTTGCAAGGTTGACTTATACATCACAGATAAATCAGTTGCTGTAGTGCTTATTTCATTGGCTAGTTTGGCTTTGGATCTGGGTGATCACTGTGGAGCTGCTAATCAGATATATTTCAATGAAAATCTCACATATGTTAAAGATTGCTTTGTGATAACCAAACTAATTGTAATTATAATAATAACTTGAATACTAAGTTTTACAGTTATTCTATGAGTTTTCTTTTTAAAAAAATTCTTTTGTTTTTACAGAAATTGTTGTTAGATGCCTCTGAGTGTGATGACCTAAAAACTCTACAATTGTACAAGGAACTACAACATCTACAATAAAACCTGAAGACAGTGAACGCTCCACAAACTAATTTACTTTATATTGGAGACTTTTGTCACTCAGGGGCCAAGTTCGACAATGCCTCTGCACCCCTGTCAATTAGTCTGAGGGGTGCGAACCACCGTGCTCCTCATTTGAACAAATTTCACTTCAAATTATTGTAGAATAGTTGGTGGATGTTTGAAAAAGTTAATCAAGATTGATGAAATTCAAAATTTGAATATATGACATAGCTGAAAGAAGCTATTACCGTAGTTGTTATTGGTGAAAAATAACTGAGGGTTATTCCTTTTAAGTGTGGGAAGAACAATTTTATTAGTTTATTTGTTTTGAAAATAAATAACAATGGATCAGAGTTACAAATCAATCACTCGTAACCTGATCATGATTAGGGAAACGGTTCATAAATATTTTTCAACAAAACTTTTTTTAAACGGTCTTATTCTAAGTAAGGTGTTTTTTTGTCTAACAGAGCCTTTTTTTTTCGACTAAAACTACACATACCCTAGTTTCAACCTGTGATAATTAACACTAAGTTTAGTTAATCTACAAATCTGTAACACATTTGGATAAAGTTACAAATGAGAGAAACATGAACCTGTGACTTTGAAATGGTAAAATACTCTCTAAAACTAGACTAAAACTTAACTCCATAACTGTTACTTCTCAGACACACTTGCGTTTTAAAAATATGAGAAATGCATTTTGTGATATTAAAAACACCAGGATGACCAAAAACACTTCAGAATCTGTTTAGATAATCTAAACAATAAAATCTAAGTAAAGTATGATTTCAGTTATCAAAAACGGCTGTAATAGTAAAAACTATGCTTTAGTGTTTAAAAACTAGGGTATGTCACTTTAAATATATTTTCTTGTTTAGAATTTCAATATGTTTTCAATTATGTGCTAAAGTCTGTAGCCATCAATTTTCTTTTTACTTCATAATATATATATGTTTCGTACTTATGACACTATTGACAGGTCAAATCCGGTTTGGGCTACTACAAAATATTAAGTAGTACTAAACTAAATAACTTCTGGCTGGGTCATAGTTCGAGGTGCCACGAACATTTGATAGAACAGTTAATATAACAAGTCCTGTGATTGGTGATAAATGTGATTGTGTTGGTTGTAAACAAAATTAGTTTCATCTGGGCCAAAAAATGTATGCAATTTTATTTCATCCAGTACCATTGTCAAGTAGTCTTGTGCTTGAAATATGTATGGGGTACCTGTAAAAAAAAAAGTACTAAAATTTGTGCAGAACTAGGGTAGTCCAGTGCTACCAATTACCTCTGAAATGAGCAGCTTCACCCCTATTTTTTTCTGATTCACTTTAAGGGTGAGAGGTGGTAGTATTTATATCTGTGGTGTATATGTCAGTTGATATGTTGCAGGTAGGTGTTTTAGTCACATATGTTTCTATTGTTATCTGTAGGATGGATTTGGTGGTATACACACATTAGGACTATGACTAACACTGTTTATACAGACACTGTAATTTTGTTCATCAAAAAGGATCAGATAGTCATAAACATGTTACAAAACATGTTACAATGAAAGTTAACTCGAGATAGACCAAAAAGGATCGGATAGTCATAAACATGTTACAAAACATGTTACAATGAAAGTTAACTCGAGATAGACCAAAAAGGATCGAGATAGACCAAAAAGGATCGGATAGTCATAAACATGTTACAAAACATGTTACAATGAAAGTTAACTCGAGATAGACCAAAAAGGATCTGATAGTCATAAACATGTTACAAAACATGTTACAATGAAAGTTAACTCGAGATAGACCAAAAAGGATCGGATAGTCATAAATATGTTACAAAACATGTTACAATGAAAGTTAACTCGAGATAGACCCTTTATTGTGTTCTGACTTGTACGCTACTTAACGACTCTGTGGACATTTTACTAGTAATAGGTATACGGAGAATATCTGTATTGTGCTATATCACTGTATGTGTAGCCTGTATCACAGTAGGTGTCATTGTATTATTTACACCAGGGTCGACAGTATCTTTGATGACAGCTTCTAATAAAATAAAGGAAATACATGAATTATTGTGAAGTTTATTATTTAAACCAGGTGCAGATCCAGGGGGGAGATTTGCGTGCCCCCTTCACCTTATTTATCCACATTAAAACATTTTTAAAAATAAAATAAAAGCCTATTGAAACCCCACTTAACATGCCCGATTTCGCCCCCTTCACAAGGCTCTGGACCTGCGCCTGTAAACCTCAAAACATGGGTCATTTTGGTGATAGTCGATACCATTTCCATCTGTATAGCGGGCACCAAGATAGGATTGAAAAAGTTCAAGTGACTTCTCCCTTTACCGGAATACAAAAATCCTAGACCTGAGCCTGCGATAACCATGTAATAGTTCTGTCTTGCTCGCCCCTTCCCTGCCGCGATCCCACTGCATTGGGGTTTCCACGAGTACTCATTTTGCCCATATGCTTGCCGCCAGTTACGTTATAAGACTATGAGACATGGAGTGGAAAATAAAAGTCGAATGTGTAGAAATGCAATACAATGGGATGATTTGGCATCCATGTTCAGCGCTGGAATTACGATCGATAATGTTATATTCCTTAGTCTTATTATAGTGTATGTAGCTAGTACTCGGGTCCGGGTCCAGTGACCCTTGTGTAGACCACTCACCCATCTCTTAAAAAATCCTGGATCCGCGACTGCAGTGTGAATCGATTTACACTGTGTGCAAGCGTGACACATTAATTACAGTTTCGACATGCCCGAGTTGGTTATACAAAGATTATGTGTAGAGACGATTAATATGTAGGCCTATACATGTAGGTGACGAGGGTCGTAGCCCAGTGGTATGGTGCGCGGTCGGGCCGAGATCGATCCCCGTCGGTGGGCCCAGTTGGCTATTTCTCGCTCCAGCCAGTTCGCCACGAGTGGTGTATAAACGATCCTTTACTGCTACTAATAGGCAAATTTAGCGGATTTCCTCTCTAAGACTATTTGTCATAATTACCAAATGTTTGACATTCAGTAGCTGATGATTAATAAATCAATGTGCTCTAGTGGTGTCGTTAACCCCCCCCCCCAAAAAAAAAACCTCAAAAAAAAAAAAACGTAGTTATTTACAACAAATAAATATTAAAACAGTATAATGTGGCACTTGTGACCGATGCAGCACCTTTAATAACATGCACACAATTCAGTTGTGTAACAAACCATCATTAACAAGTGGAAATGTGTCGAAACATTTTCTGAATCAAAGGTAGTGCCCATAACAAACATGCTTTAAGTTTTCTGATGGAAGCACGCCCTAAATGACCCATACCCACGTTATTTTCATGGATGGGAGATAACTCTTGATTGACTGCATTCGCCCCTGAACATGATTGATAGCATACGGACATAATGAATGTTTAACGACACCCCAGCACGAAAAATACATCGTCTATTAGGTGTCAAACTATGGTAATGCAAACAAATAAAGTGATGATCAACATGAATATAAAAATTCAAGATTTAAATAAAAACAGTGTAAAGAACTGTGCAAAAATACAAATATCACAGATAGATATTGACTTTTACTCAAAATTTCAATTGTGTCTCGAAGAAAACAAGCGGATTTGTGCTGTATTGGCCATTCTCAAAGAGAATGTTACACCCCTGCATCACGGTGAGGTTACAGCACGCGCAGGGGCATGCGGACATAAGGTTGGTAGGTACAGGGTTCGCAGCTCGGCACCGTCCCCCACCCAGATCAAGTTTTAACGACTCGGTGGGCAAGACCACTACATCCTCTTCTCTCTCTCACTAACCACTAACCCACTGTGCTGGACAGACAGCCCAGATAGCTGAGGTCTGTGCCCAGAACAGCGTGCTTGAACCTTAATTGGATATAACCACAAAAATAAGTTAAAATGAAATGATAGCATGCGTTATTTAAAATAATTGAGAGGTTGGGCGGGGGTGTGGGGGGGGGGATAAATACATTTTAATAATAATTAATTAATTAGAAATAGATTAAATTTTTTATAATTGTATCTATAGTCCATCCCAAAATGTTTTTGTTTTTTTGTGTAAATAATTTCAGTTTTGTTTCACGTAAGAAGAAAAGTAAAAGTGTTTTGAAAACAAAACAAAAAATAGGCCTACTATTTTTATGTCCAAGTTAGAAACCAACCAGCTCTGAAATATATAACTTGTAGTAAATTCCATAGCACGGAAAGAGGCTTGTGAGACGGACTATATATGTAGTGTTCGGGAGATGGGGGGGTGGGGGAGGGGACACACAAATGGAACTTTTATCTTAAGTTTGGCTTTCATCAGTACTATTTCCTAGCTGCTGGATAACAAAATATCAATGTTTTGCCCCCACCCCATCACCCTACCACCCCAACCCCCGCAAAAAACTCTGCATCCGTGCCTGCGTGCACGCTACCTTAAGAGAGAAGTTTGTTTTGTTTAACGACACCACTAGAGCATATTGATTTATTAATCATCGGCTATTGGATGTCAAACATTTGGTAATTTTGACATAATCTTAGAGAGGAAATCAGCTACATTTGTTCTATTAGTAGCAAGAGATCTTTTATATGCACCATCCCATAGACAGGATAGCACATACCACGGCCTATGATATACGAGTCGTTGTGCACTGGCTGGAGCGAGAAATAGCTCAATGGGCCCACCGACGGGGATCAATCCCAAACCGACCGCACATCAAGCCAGCGCTTTACCACTGGGCTACATACCCCCCCCCCACACACACACACACACACCACCACCACACCACCACACCACACACACACACACCATCCCCTAAAGACAAAAGTCAATTTACTAATTGTTGGAGGACTTTTGCCTACGTGTATTTTAAAGGTTTCGCACTCGTCTATCAGATAATGAGCTCGCGGCTAATCACTTACATATATGGATTCTCCTTGTAGCAGACGACTACTCAGAATGACAATATTGTTAGCGGCCATGATTAAATTGTGTCCTGAGTCTTCTATTTGGTAATACAATCTGTATTAGGCCAAACAGAATAATAGGTGTGGTTCCGATTACATAAGCCAGAAAACAGGGTAGGTAGGCAGATTGGCTGAAATTATTATTGTTATTATTATTATATTATTTTTTTATTATTTATTTTTAAATTATTATTATTATTTTACTTTTTAAAAATTAATATTATTATTATTGTTTTTTATATTATTATTTTTTTATTTTTTTTAGGCAAATTATTTAGGGTAGAAAGACATTGTATAAACCTGTTTTAATATTGTATATTAAAGGGACATTCCTGAGTTTGCTGCATTGTAAGATGTTTACTACTAATAAAATAGTTCTACGATTAAACTTACATATTAAATATATTTTCTTGTTTAGAATATCAGTGTCTGTATATTCAATGTGTTTCTGGTCGTATTAATATTTGTAAGAAGCCCAAACTAGATTTTGTCTTCAAATAATTTCGTACGTACGAAAAAATCTTTGTTAGGAAATAAAATGAAATTTAACCTAGTACAAATATTTGAACGATCAGAAACACGTTTAATAGACAGCCACTAATATTTTAATGTAATTACAGTCGTCAAAAAGTCTCTGTTAGTCAATAACATGTTAAAGATTGCAACAAACTCAGGAATGTCCCTTTAACATATATTATGTAGCAGATATCAAACTGAACGCAATTTAATTCTCAATTGAATATTGTGCAAAAGTTTAGTTTTTTTCTAAATCGGTTTTAGACTCTGTCGGTCGGCATTTTTTTTTTTTTTTTTGTTGTGATTTTCTTTAAAAATGTTAGACTGATTTTTAAATGGCGTTTACATACATTGAAGGCGCAACAAGAGGATAACCAAATAGGTCGCAGAAACATACGAAAATGAATATGTCTAGGGTTGTTTGTTTTTGGTATATCCCTCTCCCCAATATATTCAAGTGCATCTTACGTCTGACTCTAAGGAATTTTCATTGGATTGCCTTTTCCCTACCCCCTAAACCCCGCCCAAACCCCCCTAAAAAGCCGCAACATATATATATATATATATATGTGTGTGTGTGTGTGTGTGTGTGTGTGTGTATGTATGTATGTATGTATATATATATATATATATATATATGTGTGTGTGTGTGTGTGTGTGTATGTATGTATATATGTATATATGTATGTATGTATGTATCTTTCTATCTATCTATCTATCTATCTATATATATACATATATATACATACATACAGACATACAGACATACAGACACAAACACACACACACACACACACACACACACACACACACAGATATATATATATATATAAATCGCTCCTTATGAAAATATCTAGGACTATTTCTCGTTCCCGCCAGTGCTCCACAACTGGTGTAACAAAGGCAAGGCCGTGGTATGTACTATCCTGTTGTGGGATGGTGCATAAAAGATCCATTGCCGCTAATTGAAAAGAGTAGCCCATGAAGTGGCGACAGCAGGTTTCCTCTTTCAATATCTGTATGGTCCTTAACCATATGTCCGACGCCATATAACCGTAAATAAAATGTGTTGAGTGCGTCGTTAAATAAAACATTTCCTTCCAAAAGAAAATATACTATTTCATGTTTATGAAACAAATGAGTCAAAATCTTCCTGATTTTTTTTTTTTAGATGATGTGAATGTACGTGTGTAACCTGCCTCTTGAATGGAAATGTTATATGCATGAGAGTAAAGTGGCTTTACAAGCAATCTGCACACTGCAATTATTAAAAAGTATTACCCTGGATATTTGAGCCCAGATGGGTAACAATATACTTCATTAACTGTAAACAAACAGTAAGAGGCGGGGCGTAGCCCAGTGGTAAAACGCTCGCGGTTGGTTTGAGATCGATCGGATCCCCGTTGGTGGGCCCATTTGTCTATTTCCCGTTCCAGCCAGTGCACCACGATTGGTATATCAAATGCCGTGGTATGTGCTACCCTATCTATGGGATGGTGCATAAGAAAGATCCCTTGCTACTAATGGACAAATGTAGCGGGTTTCCTCTCTAAGACTATATGTCGGAATTACCAAATGTTTAACATACAATAGCCGATTAATAATAAATCAATGTGCTCTAGTGGTGTTGTTAAACAAAACAAACTTTATTTAAACAAACAGTTCACAGGCTTTGCAAATATTAAATAATATTATACACGTAGAATACATTACTCATTAAAAGGGAAAAGAGAGTTTACAATGTATGGAAAATATTCAATATAGAATAATAATAATCAATATAATAGTATGTATATACACCACTTTATATATATATATATATATATATATATATATATATATATATATATATATATATATATAAAACCTTATAATTAAATGTCTCGTTATTTTTAAACACTTCGATTTACTTCCTCATTTGTGCGTGTTGTGTCCTAGGCCTACACCAGATCCTTTCAACTATTTCGAAATAATGGATCTAAATGTTTACACATACTATTTCTTGTCACGATTTCAACTCACACGTAAAGATAATCATACATGTTTCATGACAATGTTTAAAATAAACATGCTCAGAGATAGTCAGACGTAGGTTCAAGACCTTGATAAGACATTAAATAAACAACAAAACTTCAATTTCTTCATACTGATTGTTCACACAGAATTCATGTTTGTGTACTTTGGAATAATGTTGGATCCCTTTTCTCTAGAAAATGTCTTGCAACCGCCTCTGCCACCAATGACTGTTTGTTATTGTGGAGTGAAACCTAATCGTTACCATCTACTTACAATAGTGCAACATCGATGAACAGGAAGAAAGACATTCACAAACAGAACGAGAGACTGAATACATAGAAAACCGACTACACGGAGACTAGAGTATGAAGAAGTATCATCCTCATGCAATCAAGAAAATTGGAGGCAGCCAAAACAATGCTTCCAGAAAATCCAATTTAAGGCAACCTTTTTGCCCTTTCTTTTCTCTGTGGCCGAGTTTTTATAAAGACTATGACGATGTTCAAGTTAAAGGAGCTATGTGCTTAACTAAACTCCAGAATCTGATAATCTAACATTTCTTAATAAAATTTTATACATTGAAAAACATTTAAAGTGCATCGTATCAGTAGTTTAACCTATGTTATTTCGAAATAAACAAATTAATGGGGTTAAACTGTTTAAATGTTCAAACATCATTTTAGTACTCTAATACTACTCTAAAGCGCAAATTGTAGATATTGAAATTTAATATGAGAGAGAGAGAGAGAGAGAGAGAGAGAGAGAGAGAGAGAGAGAGAGAGAGAGAGAGAGAGAGAGAGAGATCCAGAGCGACAGAGATAGGGAGGGAGGGAGAGAAGAAAGACAGACAGACAGACAAACACAGAGACAGAGACTATTAAGGGTTTTTGTTTCTTCCTCAATCGATGCAGTGAAATACAAATCTTGTTGAAAGTGTTTCATTATGCACGCCTACTCGTCCAATACGACAATTTAATATACAGCATCACTCGACGTCGCCAGTTCATCTCGAATTAGATTTGTCCGTCTATTCCCTGCAAAGTTGAGTTCGTCGCTCGATAAATTAATCGACAAGTCTGAATTAAAGTTTGTACCAAGAATCAAGAAGATGGACATCCGTATGAAGACCAAGAGGGGGCACAATGTCATGTCTTTTCCGTGACCATACATTTCACACTCACACTCACACGCATCACCACCAGGCTTTCTACCAGAAAATAATTTGAGGGCACGTAATGAAAAATGTACAGACCATCAGTAGCCCCTACTATGAGGTTATGGGATTGGAATCTTTTGGAATTGCACACTGTATTTCATGTATTTTGAATTAAAAATTTTTAAATAACAGTTCTCTTACTATAATTCTCGTTCCAACTAGTGCACCACAACTGGTCAAAGGCCGTGGTATGTGTCTGTGGGAAAGTGCATATAAAAGATCCCTTGCTGCATTAGAAAAAAAATGTAGCGGGTTTCATCTGATGACTACGTGTCAGAATTACTAAATGTTTGACATTCAATAGCCGATGATTCATTAATCAATGTGATCTAGTGGTGTCGTTAAACAAAACAAACTTCTTTTTTTCATACTACATGTATATTTCTAAAAAGTTTAAAAAATAATGTATCCATTAAATGTCAAGATTTAAATTTTTTAAATTTAAATTCCACTGCCCACTTTCCTTTCTCTCCTTTGAATTCCATTTGATTTCTTCCCGATCTGGCAACTCCTCCTATCTTTCAACTTCTTTCGCTGTCCACCTCCACATCCCAATCCTTGTCTCTCCAACAGTGACAGGTGCTTGACTTCCATCTCATTTCTTCCCGATCTGACAACTCCTCCTGTCTTTCAACTTCTCTCGCTGTCCACCTCCACATCCCACATATTATTTCTAAAAGTTTCACCAGTGATGCACGCTTTGTATGCTTCGTAAAACCTGAAGGAAGGAAATGTTTTATTTAACGACGCACTCAACACATTTTATTTACGGTTATATGGCGTCAGACATATGGTTAAGGACCACACAGATATTGAGAGAGGAAACCCGCTGTCGCCACTTTATGGGTTATTTTTTTCGATTAGCAGCAAAATCCCACAGACAGGATAGTACATACCACGGCCTTTGTTACACCAGTTGACTGGAATGAGAAATAGCCCAATGGGTTCGTAAAACCTGAAACCATATACGTGTATGAGTTAAAAATTAAGTTTGTTTTGTTTAACGACACCATTAGAGCACATTGATTTATTAATAACTGGGTACTGGGTATTAAATATTTAGTAATTTTAACATTAGCAGCAAAGGATATTTAGTAATTTTTCCATTAGCAGCAAAGGATATTTTAAATACATCATCCCACAGACAGGATAGCAAACACCACGACATTTGATATACCAGTCGTGGGGCATTGGTTGGTAATGGAAAAACTAAATCAGAGAATGGGTCCACTGAGGTCGTTCGATCCCGTCCCCTATACATGTATTAAAGGCATAGACCCTAGTTTTAGTCCGTGACAATGGACACTAAATTTAGTTAATCTACAAACCTGCAACACATTTGGATAAAGTTACATTATTATTATTAAGTGGTTTAACGTGTCCATATACCACTATGGTTTCGAATATGCCTGTCCCGAGTCCGGCCTCCGATAGGATCGGGGGGTCTGACACGGGACAGGGATTATAAAGTTACAAACAGAGTGAAACAAGAGTCGGTAACGTTGGAACGCTGAAATATCCTTAAAAACAGACTAGAACTCGACTGATTCAATTGATTTTAAAAATACGAAACATGCATTCTGTGATATTAAAAACACCAGGATGACTAAAAACACTTCAGATGTACGGAAATGGATAATCTAAACAATAAAATCTTAGTAACGACTGATTTCAGTTTTTAAAAAACAGCTCTAATAGTAAAACATATACCTACAGTGTTTAAAAACTATGGTCCGTCGCTTTAAGAAAAATTGTGAAAATATCCACTGGCTTTTGGTTTTAAGATAGTTTTCAGTATAAATGAATAACCGTTCATAGCGATTTTATTAAAACTGTAGGTGTGTTTGTATTTTGAATTAGTAAACGATGTTACTAAATGGTCAGACGAGTTTGTAAATTTTACTTATAGTGTACTGTGTATCAGGACTCGACCTTAGCAGTAGGCCGGGTTGTTTTGGTTACTAATTTGTTGCCCGAGCCATGGGCGGATCCAAGGGGGGGGGGGGTACCAGGGGGACGCGTCCCCCCCAAAAATTGTTCAAGTGCCCTCAAAATGTCCAAGTGCCCTTTTTGTTTGTAGAATTTTTTTTTTTTAAGTAAACAATAATTATATTGTAGATAAATGAAATCAAGATTTTCGTGTACATGCGCAAGCTTGCAGATATGTGTCTGTGTTATTGAGTCTCAATGGGGCCCCATTGAGGTTCTAACGCGAGTGACGCCAATTTACTTCATTATTGCTAGTATATTATGACGTAGAACTGTAGGAATTCATATTAATTGTAAATATCAAAACTTGTAGTAAGGTGCCCTTTTGACGAGTCAATGTGCCCTTCTTTTTTGGTCCCCCCCTAAAAATATTTCCTGGATCCGCCCATGGCCTGGGCTACCAGATATCTAAACCCAGTAGTCCACCAGTCTACTAGACTTTTTTTGCACATCCAGTTGCTCCACAATCAACGAGACGCTTAAACACGTAAAACCCTCACCTAACACAACATGTTTAAATAAGAATTGTTTCTCATTTTTTAGGACTTTATCGATGTATAAAAGTCACAAATGGTATAAAATCGCGTAGCGTAGCGAAGCGATTTTATACTACATTTGTGACTTTTATACATCGATAAATTCCTAAAAAAATTAGAAACAATTCTTATAATTACAAACAGTACAAGAAGTGTACCTTAAAACACTCAAAAATAATTTCTTTCGTTCTTACCGTCAACCATGTTCTGTAAATAAGAGTAGGAATACATGTATACATACTATTGGAAATTGTCCGCTAAAAATAAAAATAAGTATTGAATCAACAAAAACAGTGTATATATCTTTATTATAACTTCTTTTTAAAAAATGAAACAATTTCATGTGCAGATTTGTCTTGTGTTTTTCTATTGCAAAGTGACCTTGATATTAACTTTTGTTTACGTGTAGTGACTGTTGGTGTTGTGCGGTTATTTCGATCTTGGTCTTCCGTGATGACGTATTTTTATGAGGTTTATGGAAGGATAACGCTTGGTTTTTTTAGTGACGTCAGCCAATCAGAATACAGTAAATCGTATAAATTCGGAAAGTTTGTAATTATATAAAAATAAAGTATTTAGTTTTTTTAATTTATTAAAATTATGGGGCTACCAATGTTTACTGAGGGCTACCAGATTTTATAACCTGGTAGACCAGTGGGCTACCACTGAAAAAAGTTAAGGTCAAGACCTGTATATATAACATTAGATTAATTTTATTTTATTTGGACATTTTTGAAAGTACAGTAATTGTATACACTCTGGTCATAATCAAATGTTTAGAATAAACACATAAACACTATTCTTATCGTGATAATAGCTTTAACGTGAATGTTTATTAATTTAGTTATGGTAGATAAACGACAATAAATTGCAAATAAAACGGCAAATATGAGATCGATAAAACGTTTTATTCGTCATGTTAGATAGCGTGAGAGGAACAGAGTGGATAGAATTGATTTGTGACTGCCCCCAGGCCCGACGGAACGATATCTGAAGATAGTAGTCATGTGGAGACACTAGCTACATTGTTATATATTGATATATATATATATATATATATATATATATATATATACACACACACAATGTAGCTAGTGTCTCCACATGACTACTCTACATTGTTTTCTTATATATATAGTAGGACACCCCCCGTACATTTTATGTCTTAAGTGAGAAAGGCCTCTGCCCCCCCCCCCCCCCCATGGGCCTGGCTCCCCCCGCTATCATACATATCACACTGGAATGTGTTTACTCATTGTCACGTTATATTATTGTTGTACACTTGGAAACTCACGAAATTGATATGCAGTATTTTCTTCTTGTGAATGAGTTCCCTATCTTGTTATCGAAAATATGGTTTCGTCATACTCTTAAGGGCGGGACGGGGCCCGGTAGTAAAACGCGCGCTTGATGCGCGATCGGTTTGGGATTGATCCCCGTTGGTTGGCCCATTGGGCTATTTTTCATTCCAGCCAGTGCACCACGACTGGTGTATCAAATTCCGTGGTATGTGTTATCCTGTCTGTGGGATGGTGCATATAAAAGATCCCTTGCTGCTAATGGAAAAAAATGTAGTGGGTTTCCTCTTTAAGACTATATGTAAAAATTACCAAATGTTTGACATCCAATAGCCGATGATTAATAAATCCATGTGCTCTAGTGGTGTCGTTAAACAAAACAAACTTGAACTTATGCTAGATTCAGACTATAAATGTCAAAACAGAGTTGGCCAACCTGACAGTTGCGCTGCATTCCCCCCCCCCCCCCCACACACACCCAGCTGACGACTGATGGGCTTAGGTTAACAACTAATCGGTCGTATGAGTTGTATACGACGAGAATCGAGTCGTAAGAGTGCTCAGACTAGTAATTGGACAGTCGTAGAAGTCGAGAGATCAGCGAGTTGGACAACACCGTCATGACTGTTGGTAGTCATAGCCTAGCATAGCATGTATTCCCAGGAAATCGCGATTGAATATAACCATGATATAAATCTGTAAACTAAATATCCACCCCTATTAACAAATCATACCACGAATCTACGACAGGTATATAAACTGTGGATATACTACTTGAAATATCTCTCGCATTTTTGTAACTGTGAAGTTTGAAAGACGTATTGCTATACCACTTGACGTGTAATATATAGTGTTTTTTGTAAAGTCTGTTGGTGGAGTGTGTGTGAATTGTTCCTCTCCTTGATGTTCTGTTTAGCCTGTGAGACTCAGGTTGCTATAAGAGATCTATTGTCGGCGTATCGACTTGGATCAGCCGCATGCAGTCAAGTGTTTTGTATTGATCTCGGCGTTACCTGTCTGTCATACTACATACCTTAAGACACCTCGGGACGGGACGTAGCCCAGTGGTAAAGTGCTCGCCTGATGCACAGTCAGTCTGGGATCAATCCTCGTCGGTGGACTCATTTGGGATATTTCTACGACTGGTATATCAAAGGTCGTGGTATGCATATGCGCTAACCTGTCTGTGGGATGATGCATATAAAAGATCCCTTGCAACTAATGGAAAAATGTAGCAGGTTTAGTATAATATCCGCCCCCCGCCCCCCCCTTTTAGTTAGGGTTAGGGTTAGGGTTAGGGTTAGGGGTTAGGGGTTAGGGGTTAGGGTTAGAGTTAGGGTGAGTGTTAGGGTATGGGGAGGAGTGACGGTTAGGGTGAGGCTTGGGGTTAGGGTTAGGGTTAGGGTTAGAGTTAGGGTGAGTGTTAGGGTTAGGGTGAGGCTTGGGGTTAGGGTTAGGGTTAGGGGTTAGGGTTAGAGTTAGGGTGAGTGTTAGGGTATGGGGAGGGGTGACGGTTAGGGTGAGGCTTGGGGTTAGGGTTAGGGTTAGGGGTTAGGGTTAGAGTTAGGGTGAGTGTTAGGGTTAGGGTGAGGCTTGGGGTTAGGGTTAGGGTTAGGGGTTAGGGTTAGAGTTAGGGTGAGTGTTAGGGTTAGGGGAGGGGTGACGGTTAGGGTGAGGCTTGGGGTTAGGGTTAGGGGAGGAGGGGCCGGACGGATATTTTCCCCAATGTGCTCTAGTGGTGTAGTTAAAAAATTCAGACACTTCTGGCCTCAGTGGTGTAGTGGTTACGTTATCGGACTTAAGGCTGGTAGGTACGGAGTTCGCCCCCCCCCCCCCCACCCACCCCCGGTACCAGCTCCCACCGAGAGCGAGTTTAACTAGTTAATGAGTAGGTGTACGGTCATTATACTGACCTCTCTCTTACTAACCACTAACTCCCTGACTTAGACAGACAGCCCAAATGGCTGAGGTGTGTGCCCATGACAGCGTGCTTGAACCTTAATTGGATATAATAACTATAAAGGTATGAATAATGTCACAGAATGTCGAGCAACAAACTGTGTTTCCAAAGTCCTGGCGGGGGAGAGGGGGGCGTATCTCAGTGGATCGTTCAACTGAATGTTTTTTTTGTCGTTCCAACCAGTGCACCACAACTGGTCAAAGGCCATGGTCAAATGTCGCGGGTTTCCTCTATTAACTACGAGTTAGAATTACCAAATGTTTGACATCCAACAGCCGATGATTAACATATCAATGTGCTCTAGTGGTGTCGTTAAACAAAACAAACTTCTTCTCTGTGACTAATGAGGGGCGTTTCTGTAGAGCCACACCCAATGTGCACCCCACCTACACCGTTTTTTGGACCAGCTTTATTCCACTACATGGGGTGGAACGTATACCCCAGTGGTAAAGTACGCGGTCGGTCTGGGATCAATCCCCGTCGGTGGGCCCAAATGGGCTATTTCTCGTTCCGGCCAGTGCACTACGACTGGTATATCAAAGACCGTGATATGTGCTATCCAGTCTTTGAGATGGTGCATATAAAAGATCCCTTGCTGCTAATCGAAAAATGTAGCGTTCTCTCTAAGACTATATATCACAATTACCAAATGTTTGACATCCAATAGCCGATGATTCATTAATCAATGTGATCTAGTGGTGTCGTTAAACAAAACAAACTTTAACAAACTTTATTCGCTGCAACTGGAACTGCTCCACAACCTGTATGTAAAATGGCGTGGTATGTGATGCTCTGCTCATTAAAACAGCTCGCGCTACAAATTCATGAATGTTGTTTCATTACGACTAAAAGACTTTATGGTTACTAACCATTAAAGAATAGCCTATGCGGCGGCAGTGAACTATAAATTGACCCATTTTAATCTTTAACGCTCGTCTTTCGCAGGGACGACACCACGGTGGCAGGTGTACATTCAAAGGTGCGAAGAAACCCCTTTAAGCGGTTTTGTTTTTCAGTTGTTTACTTTGAAATCAAAATAAAATGTATTATACACAAAATGTACAAGGTTATTATAAAACAAAGATACCCTCCCACCTCCTTCCCCCAACCCCCGAAAATAAAACATAACTATAACAAAGCTAACAAACAAAAATAAATAACATCAAACACCCACCCCCGCAAACACTCCCCACACAATCCCTCTCCTCTACAAAAACTCCATTAAAAACACAGAAAAAACCCTCAACAAATAGACCACACACACACACACACACACACACACACACACACAAACGAAAAACAAAAGAACAAACAACTGATGCCTACACATTCATGTTCGGGTACACAAGTCTGGTTTGCATGTTTATGGGATGAATGCGATATTCATTATATTATGTTATGCTCATTTAAATGGAAATTAAAGCTCGATTGTTCTCTAGCCGTGTAGTGTCCCGTTTATGTTTGGTAATGGCTAGAGAGTAGTCTATGTAACAGTCTGTCAATTTTGACAAGCATATAGTCGCAGGTCAGGTCAGGTCAGGTCAGGTCAGAGGGTTTTACATGCACATTCAGATCAAGCTGTTGTAGCACACACCTGTCACGGGGCGCATGTGCCGGCCTCTGCAGGTTCCTCCATCCAAGACAGGAAATGGTCGCAAAGTACTATGTGTTAAATACACACATTACTCTCAACCTGACGAGCTAGAGACCTTTAGGTCTCATTACACAGATAATATCTGCCATTTAAATCCATGTTAAATTGCCCAACTTCAAATGGAGATTGGTATTAGGACGGGTTCTCGTTAGCACTAACAGCATACACCATTGCGAACATACATTATATAAGCATTTATTTTCATTCCAAAATTTAGAACATTTCCGTCTCAGTTGTTAGCTATATAACACCGCATCTGGCTGTAATACCGGTCCGAACAGTTGTTTCAGGAACCCATTCACAACCACCGGTTCTTCCGCTATACACCCCTGTCCCAAAAAGTCAATGCATAATATCACAAAATAAAACGGGCAAAATCAATGGGCTTACCATTGAAAAATACCAATATTGCTTTAATTCTTCCCCAATTACTAGAAGTGAAAATGTGAACCACAACTATAGTAAACTGTGTAGTGAGACCTTATTGATCTTTTTTGAGTTTAACCATAACACTTAACTAACATGTTAGTGACTGGTACAAACGCTACAAGAAAAACCCCGACGCCTCTACCCAAAACCAAACAAATGGAATATTAAAAACCATGAAACATTTGTGCGGATGAAGTGTTCATGGTAAGGGTTGCTACTGTACGTTGTCATGCCTCATGACGTCATTGTCATTGTCACGTTATGTCGACGTCATTTGGTAAACAATAAACACTTTGGGCTTTATAATTTGCAGTATCTAGCAAAGGTGCGTAAATAGGTACGTATGATTTTAAATATATTGCTAATATTATCTTCTTCTTTTCTTCTTCTTCTTCTCTACTTCTTTCGTTCACTCTATCATGACATTATGACTGTTGAGTCCTAAATAGGTTGCTTTTTCCAAACTAAACAATTCTACCTGACATCAGGGTGAACTGGACAGTTTTCTTAAGGTGTTCTTTGTCGCCATGTAAATTTTTTCTGCCGGGATACGTAAGCAGGCTAAATCTGGTATCTTATTTGTTGGTGCTGGCTACAATCCTGGATGAAGTAGGCTGTTGTCTCTTCTCCCTATCACATAGGCACGTTGCTGATATTATAGAAGTAATGGATATATACGCTTCCCACCTTATACGCGGTTCACGCGGTGAAACAGTGAGGGCGGGTCCGAGCGGAAAAAATGTCCTCTAGACTGTTTTAGACGCATCACGTTAAACCAAAATGGCCACGTCGGGAACCAATCAAATAGTTCGCAAACGGTTAGCGAAACGTTTGCTGGCTGAACTTAGGGCAGGGGAGATGGTGGTGGAGGGAAATGTAGTAATGTACCGGGAGGTATGAATGAATGAATGCGGGAATGTCCTGAAACCACACAATACAGCAGAATCTCGTTGGGTTGAACTCGGAAGTGTCGAATACACCGCAACACTCGAACCAAAAACGAAGTCCCGAGTTACACTTACCCGATGTTGACCGAATGGTTAGGTCGAACTACCCGATGGGTCGAACGACGTTCGAGCAAATGGGATTCAACAGTATATGTATTTGAATCAGTTAAACAGCCTATTAGGCCAATATCATAAAATATTCCGAATCGGACGTAGAAAATGAATTAGGTCCGCCTTGGTCTATATAGATATCACAAACAGTAAATCATTGAAAGTTTGAGACTACAAGGAACGCACTCAAATAGCGCTACGTCAGACTACATGTACAACCGGCCTCGGTGGCGCAGTGGTTAAGCCATCGGACTACAGGCTGCTAGGTACAGTGTTCGCAGCCCGGTACCGGCTCTAACCCAGAGCGAGTTCTCAAGGGCTCATTTGGACGGTGTAAGGCCACTACACCCTCTTCTCTCTCACTAACCAACTAACAACTAACCACTGTCCTGGACAGACAGCCCAGACAGCTGAGGTGTGTGCCCAGGTCAGCGTGCTTGAACCTTAATTGGATATAAGCACGGAAATAAGTTGAAATGAAATGAATAGCGCTAGGCCAGACTACAAGTACATCATATGAAGTTCTGAGTGAATTAGTTTCTGTCAAATAAACACGTCCACTATTACCAGAGCCGTTAATATCAGAACTTGGTGCTTCTACTTAGCTATGATTTACCTGTTATCTGTAAGGTATTAAACGCGACGCGATCAACAAATCAGCGTAGGCAAAATGAAGTAAAGGAATGTATTTGTTCAGTCTAAGTGTACAGTACATTGTGTATATCTCACTTGATTAA